>NW_005842618.1:908550-924400 GCF_000455745.1 Alligator sinensis | reverse complement strand
AGACAGTCTCTGGGGGGAAAGTTTCCCAGAGTTACTCACCAGTAACCCCTTTCGCTGATAAAATAATGGTACTGATTATCTTGAGACAGGGTCCTATCCAGTCAGCTGCCATGGAGGGTGGTTTGGATGTAAAAAGGGAGAGGGAGAAATGTGTAAGATATAAGGCAGATGGGCCAAAGTATCCACATTGCAATTCAGGCTCTGCGGCAGGAAGTTTCCGTAAATGCTCCCCAAATGCTTCTCTTTGCCTGCTAGTATCTGCTCTGGAAATTTGCTTTTAAAATCCATTTGGATCAATCCTGGAGTCCATACATAAGCAGAGCTCCCATTTGAGCCCAGTGGAAATTTGGCCTGAGTAAGGACTTCAGGATGTGTCCCACTTGGGAAAGCAAGTGACTTGTGACCAAACAACACATCTTCTTAGCTGCTGAAGCAGATGCTTGTACAAATCCAGGGTGAGATGGGCCTTGCATTTTGACTGGCTTGAAGGGTGACTTAGATTCAGAGAATCATAGAAAATTAGCATTAGAAGGGACCTCAGGAGGTCACATCTAGTCCAACCCCCTGCTCAAAACAAAATCATCCCCAACTCGATCATCCCAGCCAGGGCTTTGTTCAGCCGGGTCTTAGGAACCTCCAAGGATGGAGCTTCCACCACCTCTCTGGGTAACCCGGGCCAGGGTTTTACTACCGTCCTAGTGAGAAAGTTCTTCCTAATATCTAACCTAAATTTCCCTTCCTTCCGAGGCACCCTTCTAAAACAAACACCACAAGGCCACACACAAATAATGAATATACTAGATGAATGGATGTGTAAAAAAAACCCTTAAAAATTGCAGAGCCTGAGACATTTTATAGCTGTCTTGTCTTCCCAAGGTATGGCTGATAAAAAACCAAGGAGGAAACTCTCATTTGTGTTTGTGTAACAGTGTCCTTTTAAACTACTTACTGAAAACATTATGCTATTAGACCTATCATGTCAGAGCTGCTGGCTTGGAAGCTGGAGGTGCTAAGAGTCCACTGAGTCAAGGTCAGGACTGATGTTCACATTATTATTTTCTGTATTGTGGCATCACCCTGGAGCCCTCATTTTCCCAGAAGAAAAAGGCTGGTCCTTAACTCAAAGAGCTTACAGAGGACCGGACCCACTGGCTGATAGGGGATGATGTAGGGGGGAAGCCCAAGGAAATGAGACAGGGAGCGGCCTCAGTACATGGGCAGCCCAACTGTTATGCTTCTTTGCAGGCTATTGCAGATTACCAACTGCGTAAGGGAGTGTAGCTCGTTCAATGTGGGAAGAGAAAGAGGGTCCATGCTGCCAACAGGAGCTTGTAAATTTGTAAATGTAAAGCACTCATCTTATTCTGATCCCTCTAGAGGTCAGTTCCAGCACTATTTACACCACTTCCAAATCCAGCCTGTTGACTTAGTCCAGATCCTTTGGCAGGGGTGCAGCATCTGCTTACACCAGGTCTGAATTTGATCCCATATGCTCTGTTATATGCTAACGCTGCAGAGTGGCAGGGGACTGTCCCGCCGTCCTGTTTTTAAAATCAGTGCTAATCTGAAGGATTGTGTTTCTTTGGGTGTCCAAAATGATTGATCTGTCTGCTTTCTTTTCTCACTTCCTTTTGCACAGGGGGATAAACTTTGGGGGGGAAGATTTGTAGGAGGCCTGGATCCCATCATGGAGAGGCTCAACTCTTCCATTGATTATGACCAGAGATTGTCAGAAGTTGACATCCAAGGGAGCATGGCTTATGCCAAAGCCTTGGAAAAGACTGGAATTCTAACCAAACCTGAGGTGGAGAAGATCCTGAATGGACTGGAAAAGGTATTTATCAGCTGAAGTAGATGGTATGATGGAAGGGTGCCAGGCATAAGGACAAGTACAGATACAGGAAACTTTAGCCACTGCTATTGAGATAACAGTGCTGTTATCCCCAACTTGTTTCTGGAGTGCTCTGTGAACGAGTAGTGCCAAATGCACTCTCAGAGTCTCACATATGGGTGGCATGGCAAGAGTCTTAGTGATGTCTTTCAGCTGCAGTGATCTGGTTTTCTCCTACTATTGTGTAACTCCAACAAAATCTCACCAGTGTGAGATCAGACTTGGAGGGAGAAGGGGACAGTTCTAGCTCCAGGGTGACCAAAGTGTTTTACAAACTTGTAGGAATTGAGCCTCCCAAGAGGCACCTGAAGTAGGGAAATAATAATCCCTGACCGCTGTCTTTTGCTGACATTTGTAGATCTCTGAGGAATGGTCCAAAGGCCTCTTTGTGCTGAACCCAAATGATGAGGATATCCACACTGCCAACGAGCGCAGACTGAAGGTACAGTTCAGTTAATTTCTTCATAACTTCCTGTGCACATCTCTGATCATTCTGGGAACTGTAACATTCGCTTCTCCCTTTGCATACTTGAACTGTTTCCTATTTTTGGTTGTGTTCCTATTGAGAGAATCAAATACTTCTGCAGTGACCAGCCTCATGGATGCATTCAGTAAGCAGATATTCCCCACTGTTTTCCATCCCTGAAAACAGACTCTGGCCAACCTACTGCATCAGTGGTAGATCCTGATATTACACACACTTGTGCACCTGGCTAGCTCCATGCACACTGAGTATTTAACATCATTAATTACTAAAGTAGCACCTTACGGCTCTCATTGGGAGAGCTGTTTACAAAACGGGTGCCGAGGGCTCCCTAATTAGGATATTACTGTGGCCTAGGCACTGGACATGCATCCGACAAGTAACAGTCCCTGCCTGGAAGAGATTGTGGCTTCCATGTCCTACGTTCATGCATGTGTGCAGGATCCTAGATTGAGTTTTTAAGCAGCAGAGATGTCAGGTTTCACTTAAGTCCTTCTGTTTCCACTAAGCTAATGCTGATGGAAATGCTTCTCTTGCCCACAGGAGCTGATTGGAGAGGCGGCTGGAAAACTCCACACTGGACGAAGCAGAAATGATCAGGTAAGGAGAGAATTCTCTTTGCCCCTTCAGTCCTTCCCCCACACTCTATCATCAGATTTCCTTCAATGTGCTTCAGTGTTTCTTAAATGCCACCCACAAAGTCACGGCAATCATACAACTTAATTTAGTGGCACGGTGGTAACAGCTGAGCACGATCACTGAGCAGTGTTGCCTTATAAGAATGTGAACTGAACTCATTTCCCTTGGCAGCAGTATTGTACCTTGAATTTGTCTCCTGCTGGATGCAGTGAGAGTTCTGGATTGAAGGGGGAAAATAAACCGGAATCACTTCACAACTTTCTTGCAAAGTATTGGAGCAGGTTCATGTCAGACTTCATGAGTGCTACCTGTATGGAATAGCATGTCTGCATGGACTGAGGAGAGAGCACAGGGCCTCCCGCTGAGAACACAGTGCTTCCTATGAACCTGAGACAGCTGCTACTCTAGTAGTGGGGTCTATGTTGTACATTTGACATGAAGAAGGTTTGCTGTACTGTTCTGCAGAAGAAGCAGTACTCATGGGCACAGCACCATAAGCTCTCTGTGGGAGGGCACTGAAGATTTGGGGATCTAATTTTGCCCTGGTGCACGTGCATATTCCAGTAAGGTGGTTAGGAGTGCAGAGAAAGGCAAAAAATGTTCCACGCTTCATTAATGACCTGTACGCCTCTTTCCTCTTCTTTGCCTTCTTTGACCCATATAATATGGAATATAGTGAAGTTTATTTGATCACAAGGTACATTGCACTCGGTTTTCTCTTACAGGTTGTGACTGACTTGAGAATGTTCATGAGGAATTTCTACTCTGTGCTGTCTGCTCACCTGCTGCAGCTCATTAGGGCTCTGGTGGAGCGAGCTGCCGTGTAAGTCCTTTTTTTTTTAAATCCCACATTCAAGTAAAAATGTCTTGTTTCTCTTGGCTTCTGTGCTGCCATGTTAGAAATCCTGGATTGGCTCCTGATCTGGTGTAAATCATCAGAGCTCTTCTGATGTCAGGAATAGTCCCTCTGGTCAGGTGCATACATGGATAGTATGCATTCAAGCAAAGCATGTGTGGCTGATGCCAGGGATAATGCCAGTGGCCCTAATTCTCTGGCCTGCTGCGTGGAGACTTCCTCTTATCCCAACTGTATCCTGGCAACAGAAGTCAGATGGCAAGGTTAGAATTTAATTTAAAGCAGAAAAACCAAATTTAAGCAGCTGGACATTTCCAGACATTCTGAATTGGGACCTGGTAGAAATCGTAATCATTTTAACTCCTGATTAAATTGCAGTGAGCCAGAACACTCACTTATCAAGATATCTGAATGCAAGTTTGGGTGCCGCCCAAATCTTTGTCTAGAGGGGATCTTTCATTGTTCCGTTCTTTTTGTACATGACAGTGACAATGGCGATCATAAATAAGAAGGATTTGTAAAGCAAAGGTTGGGTACGATCATAAATCGGTAATACAGGGTGATTGTACCAAAGCATCTTGTGTGCTAAGCACTAGTCTGGGAACTCCCGAATCGTAACACTGGTTCCGACAGTTCCTAGATGTCAGGGCACGGGGATGCTATGATCCTCTAGACTGACCTGCATAACACAGGCCAAGGAACCTTGCACAGTAACTTCTTCCTGAAGCCCAGAATTTCTCTTGGAGCTCTGGCCTCCCTTTCCTCAGTCTTAGATGGCTCCCTGTTTAGTCTGTATCTTCATTCAGGCTGTTGAACTGTCAGCTGGCTGTTTGCCTCATCTCCCCTTTTATATTGCAGAGAAACCGATGTCATCTTCCCTGGCTATACCCACATGCAAAGAGCTCAGCCAATCAGATGGAGCCACTTCTTGCTCAGGTACCGTCCTTCTTAGGCTCTGCTGTGAGAGTTTGTCCTTGGGGACCAACTCCTTGTGACACCCAGAAGTGCAGTTGTAACACAAAGTACCATCAGCATGCGATGATGCCACAGCAGCCTCCAAGGCTCATGTGGAAGCTGATGCTCCATTGTGGAATCAGCCCATCTTCATGCATCTCCTGGGTTGTGGGTGACTTAAGAAAACAATTGTGTGAATGGGTCAAATCCAAAGCATGCCTGCACCAGGGTGATGGAGCCAAACTTGGGAACTAGATCTCTGCTTCCTAATAGGGTTTGCCACACAGAACTTAGGATAAGTTTCACTTGCACTTAGTTTACCAGGGTCTGATCTTCCCATCTGAGTAAACGTTGCAAAGGACCTAAAGACTGGGGACATTATCAGAAGGGCTGCCACTAGAGCAGAGCTTTGCTTCACTGGAGGGTGGTAGCCTGGGGGAAGCTCACCTTGCTCCTGGCTGCTCCATCTTTGCTGACAAGGTACCCATTGCCATCGCCTCTGGCTTTCATGGTGTGCGAGTTCTGTTGATAAGTAAGGTTCTGGTACTACTCACACCAGCTAAAAGCCACTTTGTTAGGGAGGCAAATGCTAAACCTGGTTATTTCACTCTCTTCCTCTATCACCTTGTCTTCCTACAGTCATGCTGTTGCTCTGCTCCGGGATTCTGAACGTCTGAGAGAAATCAAGAAAAGGATCAACATTCTGCCTTTGGGAAGGTAAGTCACTCACCTCTCTTGACTTCTATGCTGCTATGTTAGATGTTCTGGACCAGGCCCTGACCTGGTATAAACCATCCGCATTCTTCCAATGTCAGGAGCACTCCCTCTGGTCAGCTGCACGTAGGAATACTGTACAGTCAAGCAAAATGTGCGTGACCATGGTTCATGCTTGAGATAATGCTGGCAGCCTCAGCCTTTCTGGTCTGCCAGGGAAACACCTGTTATCATTTATGCCTCCTGCATAACAAAGGCAGATGTAAGGCCTGGACCCTTTCCCCCAAGGGGAATTGTGTTTTCTGGTGGCGCAGGAGACAGAGCTCTCATTTGTAAACAGCATAGATAGAAGGGGACTTGCATGTATTTCCAACCCTGGATACTAGAAAATGTTTAACACACTTCCTATTCTGAACATTATTCTCCATCACCAAAAGTCTGTCTCCACTAGAGAGGCCTATTGGTGAAGTGGTGCGTTAGACTATGCGTGTTCACATTATTAGTCCTGCTGCCCTGTCAAGTTTTTGCCTTGGAAATGGGCAGATAGTAGAGGTCAAGATCTCTGGTATGAACAGCTCTTCTCTCATTAAAATCGTACTTCTGTATCCACTAAAGTCAGTGAGACTTTTGCCATTGACTCTGCCTTCGTAGGATCCTGCTCTAAAGGCTTGAAAGACACCAAGTCACCTTCACAGAATAAGAAACTCCTGGCTGCCTTTGGCTAGAAATTACCTTATAGGAGTCAGTATAGTTGTACACATAGTATGGGACAAGCAGTGCACTAGAAAAGCAGCATGCAGTCAGAGCTTGTGGCATCGCTCTCTGTGACTCGGTTTGTGCAGAGGACACAGAAGTAGGTTTGTTAGTGTCAGTGCGGTGTGTCATGCATGGCTTTCCCTTCTTCCTGTACAGTGGTGCTGTGGCCGGCAACCCACTCAGTATTGATAGAGAGTTCCTGCGTAAGGGTAAGTTGTTGTCAGCTACCCCTCACTACAACTGAGCAAGTGAGTGGCCTAAACCTAGCCCTAATGGACATGAGGGAGAAGGACTAACAGACTGTCTGCTGCATCATAATCTAGAGATCCCCCTTGTACATTCCTCTCAGCCCTCTATTTATCCTTTTCATAACCCAACCCCAGTTCCTTTTGTTTTACTACTTGAGATGGGTTCCCCATCCTTTGCCCTTCCCTGATGCTGTCAAGAAAAGCCCTGGTAGTTGGGGCTTTTGCTACAGAATCACCCCCACCACCACCACACACACACACTCTGATCTTTGCATCTGTCTGACATGGGATATGGTTAGTCAGGGGCTGGTCCATGCACTTGGAAACCAGCAATACCCCTGACTTCTCCTGAATCAAGGCCTTAGAAAGCTCAGGTAATGCTCAAGTTTAAATCATCACCATGTATGCTCTTTAAATTGCAGAACTTGATTTTGCCCATATCAGCCTGAACAGCATGGATGCTGTCAGTGAACGTGACTTTGTGGGTAGGTGCAACTTTATCACTGTTACCTTTATCGTTGTTGTCTTTCTGTCACTGCTGACTATCTAGAAACCTGATTTTGATAAATTTTTTGAGAGGGGGAAGAGCTCAGATACGACCATTTTTAGCAGCAGCTCTGCAAGGAGAGATCAGTCTTTTAGCTGAACATTAATGCTACATTTGAATTTTTGATCTATGACGGGTAAAATTGGAACACTAGAATAAGACTTCTAATGACCAAAATCATCTGAAAAATCTCTGACTTCTCTTCAACAAATGCTGTAGCCTGTCTACAACCTAATTTTTCCTGCAGCCCAACTGCAAGCAATTGCAGCCGTAATAAGACTTTCATATATATATATATATCACAAGGGAGGCAAAGAAGAGGAACTCCATATATATATATATATATATATATATATATATATATGAAATATATATATTTCATATATATTTATTTAACTTCCATCCTTCCCTACAGTGGAGTTCCTCTTCTTTGCCTCCCTTGTGATGACTCACCTGAGCAAGATGGCTGAAGATCTCATCCTCTACAGTACAAAGGAGTTTGGCTTTGTGACCCTGTCTGATGCCTACAGGTAACGCTCTACTTCTTGCTACAAATTTTAAAATAAAAAGAGCTAATAAAAAATGTATTTTATTCCCTTTTTAGAAATACCCAGGACAAGAAGGGCCCAAACAGTAAACTGGCATAGCTGTGACCCTGTACTGGAATCAGGAGAGAGATCAGCTATAACTCTCCTCATTTAGTGAGTGGGTTGCTGTGACTGGGGCAAGGCAACCTCAGAAATTAGGTATTGAGAATAAAGATGACCCTGCAGAACCACCTCCTAAAATATGGGCAGGTTGATGGGTTTGCAGTATCAGACTTGTTGCCATTAGACCCTTCAGGTGGCCACTTCCAAACCCATTGGAATATGAAAGCATCCTCTCAAAGCTTCTTGGTACTGAAGGCTTTACGCCGCTCCTTTCAGCATCCTATTAATACTGGCTCCCCAGTGACTGATACAACATGGTAATCAGGCACCCCCATCCTAGCAGTGCTGGCATAGAGCCTGGGTGTTTAGGCCAGGAGTGGTGGGTAGGAACGAGCTACAATGCCTTCCTGCTTACAAAGATCCTGACAGATGCCCAATAATGACGCATCTTGCCTAATCCAGTTATGTACATGGTCAGACCTATTAACAAGGTTTTTTTCTTTCCATTTTTGAAGTGAATTGCTGCTAGGAGAGAAGTATTTAGTAGCTAGAGAAAGGGACCAGGAGATCTGAGGTCTGTTCCTGCCTTGCTACTGACCCACTGTATGACTATGGACAGGTCACTCCACCTCTTTGCCACAATCTGCCCATCTGTAAGACGGGGATGATAGTGGTTTCACTCTGGACTAATATTTGCTAAGCCTTTGAGCTTGTCAAATGAAAGGAGCCTTATGCGCACATATTTTTTTTTAAACTCTCATTCCAGTAGCCCTTATTCCACCAAGGCCTCTGTTGTGTTCACTGGGCATTTTGCCCAAGTAAATGCTTCTAGAATCAGGCTGTAAGTGAGCCTGCACTAACAAAAAAAAAAGAAAGAAAATAACTCGGTTTCCTGCTGCGAACTGGGAGTTCCTGTAAAAGGAGCCTTTAACAGGCATGTTTTGTAATCGTTCCAGATTTCCTGTTACAGGCTTCTTTCATGCTCTGTAGTGCCCTAAATGCCTAACGTGGCAGAATCCTCACACCCAATTTTGTCAGTATATCCTGGTAAGAGACACCACACCCTTAGGCTGGACTTTCCTAAGTTCATGGGTAGAGCTGATGTAACAGTTGTTCCTTGAATGAGGAAGCTGAGATCTTTCTACCCAAGGAAGCTAAGCTTTCAAACAGACTCAAGAACAGGAGTGTGAAAGCAAAATCCAAGTTACTGAAATGAAGATTCAGCTTCTGAAACCTTGGGGAATGAGACCCATTAATGTTATGTGTGGTGAGCACTGGAAATCTCTCATCCACAAGCAAGAAAATACCCAGCAGCAAAAGGTACCAAGAAAGTACTTCATGCTCCCAGTGCAACAGGCTGCACTGTCTTTCCAGCCTTGCTCTCTGCAGATCAGGTCTCCATAGTCTCATGCTCCAAGTGTTTTATTTTCAGCACCGGCAGTAGCCTGATGCCTCAGAAGAAGAACCCTGATAGCCTGGAGATAATCCGCAGCAAGGCTGGACGTGTGTTTGGAAGGGTAAGCCTGCAAAGTGAGGAGAAGCAGGTTTTTCAGGGCACTTTCCCCATTATCCCAGTTGGGGAAGAAAAGGAATCCTTCCTACCAGACTCTGGGTCTCTTCCTCCATCTGCCACTGGGCAAGTCACCTGAACAGCAGGAACCCTCTCATTAGGGCCCAGCATGACTCCCTGCGTCTGACTCTGTAGAGATGCTGAAGTCAGCAGGAGCTGTGGGTGAAACTGAGTTCAAAACAGCTTAAAGTAGGCTCTGCAAGTCATAGACCACTTCTGAAAAAACTTGGCCCTGGTAACCCTGTCTATTCTGTTTCCCCAGTTGTCCAATAGGGGAATACACACTTGTGCACAGTGCTCTGAGACGTACTGTGTAAAGCCAAATACAGTTTGCTGTGACAGCGTCCCAGATCAGCTGCAAGACGGTGTAGAACAGCGGTTCCCAAACTCTGACAGGTTGCACACCGCCAATTTAAAATGATACGGACTTCAGCACCGCCAGCAATTTTTTCAGTTCAACCATTGGTACCATCAGCAATTTTTTTTACATATAAAGTAATTATAATCAATCTGTTAACGCATACTACTGACAGGTTGTCTGCGTACCACAGATTGGGAACCGCTGGCGTAGAATACTATTCCTAGGAAGGGATGTAGCATATGACTGCAGGTGACTGGCAGAGAAGATGCAGCTGCTCTGAATGACAGCTGAGACACTGCATTCCTGCTATACATTTAACTGACAACTAAAGAATGCTGCTGCCCCAAGGGAGCTCTGAGAACTGGCCCTCTTTCTTGGCCATCTGCCTGTAGCTTTTCTCTCTCAAACAAAACCAGTTAGGTAATTAAATGAGGCAATGACTGTAATGCACAGAAACCCAGCCAGATGATGCAGTCCAGGCTTTTGAGCCCTGCTGGGTAAAATTAGATGGTTCTTCTACCTTGCCCTCAGCACCCTAACTTTTCTCCCTCTCCTCTGCAGTGCACAAGCATTCTTATGATCCTCAAAGGACTTCCAAACACCTACAACAAGGACCTCCAGGTAAAGCATGGAGGGTTTTTTTCCTATTCCATTTCTCTGCTTAAACATAACCGAAAACTTACTGTGGTAGGAATGACAGCAGCTATTAATACCTGCACACACTGTGTTTTGTATGTAGCAGCACTGAGTCACAGACAGGGAGGGTGTAAGACCTCTGTTCAGACCTAAGAGGCATCACAACCCTAGTTACCGGTATCCATTATGGAACAAAAAATGACTGACCGTTTTCAGGTGAAATCAGTGCAGCTCTGTTAGTGGATGCCAGCTGAGGATCTGTCCCAAGGACTGAATGGTTTGTGGGGTCAATAATGGGTACAGCAGCTTTTAACTCCCTGTTTCTATTCAAAACGACAGTGATTAACTACCTTAGAGGAGTAAGTGGGGGCTCTGTCCATGTCTAGCTGGAGGGACCTTGCCTGGGTGTCTCCAGCCTAGCGTTGAGTGGTTGTGGGGAATAAGCTACCCTGAACCCCCTAGCAGCAACCACTGCAGAGCACAGCGACGGGAAGTAGGGTCAATGTTGCAGAGAGGGCATCAGTGCCTCCAGTAGTTTTCATCAGTGCAAGCATTCATTTAAGTTTGTGAATGATGGATCACACCATTCAGAAACACTAATCAAATAACTTCCTGCTCAGATGCAGGCTGCATTGTCCAAATAGAGTTCCTGTGGTGAGAACAGTCTCTCATCTGAATATTAGTCTGCAAGGGGAGACTCAGCCCAGATGCCTTTATGCAGGGAGCTCACTGGGATGGCCATTCTTCCCCATGGGTATGTTCCTACTAGTGCTTACACATCAGATGAACAGAGAGAGCTTCTGCCATGATCCATGGCCAAGCTATTTGTGCTGTTTGGTTTGTCAGCTGCATTAGGTTTAACCTACTTTGATTTTTCCCTTTTGTTAACCTACAGGAAGACAAGGAGGCAGTCTTTGATGTTCTGGATACTCTGAACGCTGTGCTTCAGGTGGCAACTGGAGTAATTTCTACTCTCCAGGTAAGATTTGAGCCATTTACTACTAAATTTATTGGGTCCTGCTCTTGCTTCACACCAGTGTAACTTAGGAGTAACTCCATAACCAACAGACAGACTTACACTGGTAATATGTGACATATGAATTAGGGTACATGGCTGAAATATGTTGCAGGTCATTCATTGATAATGACCACTCCAGTGCTTAATAACAGGTGTTTACTGGATTTCATTAGGAGAGGGAGAGTATGTTGCTAAGGTGCTTATACCTCCGATTACTTTAAAATGGAATAGCTGGATCACTGACTGTAGCAAGATGAAAGGGGGAGAAATTCACTTCTTGATCTGGCTCATTGATTTGGAAGGCCTTGCTGCCAAGGCAGTACCTCTCCTGTCTGAACTCTGTCCCTTCTGCGATTGCTAACATGTCAATGAAAAGTAGCTGTTGTCAATAACTCTTGTTTTTGCAGATCCACAAAGAGAACATGGAGAGAGCCTTGAGCCCTGACATGCTGGCTACTGATCTTGCTTACTACTTGGTTCGTAAAGGGGTAAGTATCAAGAGAATCCCAATGGAAAATGTGATGGAGGATTGTGAAGCTACAGTGTCCCCTCAGGGATGTGTTCAGGGTTGAGGACACTGGGGTAACTTTTGGGCTGCTCCCAATAGTAAACTCTAGTCTTTCTTGTGACAAGTGCTGGTTATCTCAGAGGAAGGTACAATCTTCTCCTTTCTTGCCTGAAAAGCACCTAATTGTGCAGTATTCTGTCACTGAAGAGTGCTACATTTTCTATCCTCAGCTGATGGTCACCGAGGATTGAAAACCCCTTTACATGTATCCCAGGTAGTCTAAGTGCTACAGAGTGGACCTGAGGCCCTTGTAAAAGTATAGTGTTAGCTTCTAGCACACCTGAGGACATCCAACTTCTGATTCCATGGAAAATGCTGCTCTGTTAAACAAGGTGTATGGGTCACTTGAGTAGCCCCAAAGCCTTTGATTCCCGATCCCACCTGCATATTCATTAACTGTTGCCTATGCTTGGTACTGCAGATGCCGTTCAGACAGGCTCACATGACATCGGGAAAGGTCGTCCACTTGGCTGAGAGTAAGGGCATCTCCCTCAGTCTTCTCACTCTTGAGGACATGAAGAGCATTAGGTGGGTATCCAGCTTTCAAAGGGCATGACCTACATCTCCTTAACACCTCTCCCCTTGCTGCACAGATCAGAGAACAACCTCTGTTGCAAAACCTGGCCAGGACTTCACGCCAAGTGCTATTTGGAGGAATTACCTTGGTCCCCAAACTAATGACACCGTGAAAAAGGGGACACCTCCCTTACCCACAGGGAACAGCCTTTCTACTGGAGCCACACAAGTTGCAAAGCATAGATTAGACTCTGCAGCAAGTCTCCTGTCCCGTAGCCCTAGAGCCTAGATCCCAAACAGGATCTAAACATGGAATTTCCCTGGGGCGGTTGAAGGGAGTAAACAGAAAATGATTTTTATTCATCACAAGCTTCTCACTGCTGTTAATGCCAACCACAGATAGGTCAGGAGTGCAATTACCATCTGTGCTTAAATGGCTTCTAACTATGCAGTTCTTCCCTGAAGCATGGTGGGCTGGCAGGAGGCTCCCCACTGACAGTATAGCTCTTTGGCCTAGCCCCTACTCATCTTCCAGACGTAGACACTTTTGATGCTGCCTTGTGTGGCACTTCTAAACAGAAAGGGCCTGATTCTTCCCTGGTGTGCACCATGTACTGGGACTGGCACCTGTGTAAAGCAGCTGTAAAACACTTCTGTCCTGACCTGGTAGCTTTGTGCAGGGCAATGATTTGACTTCAGTGGGAGGAGGGCTAGGCTCAAGAATGCAGGCAGGGTGCAAACCCAAGGCAATCCTGCATGCAGTGCAGGCTTCAGGGCTGTGCTCACCTCTGCTTTGCCTCCCCAGCCCCCTGTTTGCAAGCGACGTGTCCCAGGTGTGGGACTATGTCAACAGCGTGGAGCAGTACACTGCCCCTGGTGGCACTGCCAAGAGCAGCGTGAATGCACAGATCGAGAAGCTGAGGGAGATGATGGAGGCCCAAAAGGAACCGTTCTGAATGTCTGGAAATTATGCCGTGTAGGCTTTGTGTTTGTTGCATTCATTCTAAATTAATAAACAGTGATGCTTTGCAAATTCACCAAAACCCTGTACGCTTGTCACTTGTTTCTTCAGCTACCACAAACACCAGTTGTCCAAGAGATATGAATAACTAGGACACAATCCCACAAGGTCACATTGACCTGAGTAAAGCCTAGAAGCTGAGTGATTGGGCTCTAGAAGGCTACTCGGAACAAAAGCAGCAGGATTCTTAATAGCAATCACAGAATCATAGAAAACAGGAGTTGGAAAGGACCTCAGGAGGTCACATCTACTCCAACCCCTGCTCAAAGCAGGACCATCCCCCATCTAGATCATCCCAGCCAAAGCTTTGTCTAGTCGGGTCTTGAAAACTTCCAAGCATGAGCTTCCACCACCTCTCTGAGTAGCCTGTTCCAGTGTTTTACTACCCTCCTAGTGAGAAAATGTTTCCTAATATCTAATGGAAACTTCTCTTGCTGCCACTTGAGACCGTTGCTCCTTCTTATGTCATGTCACCACTGAGAACAACAGTCCACGTTGCTCCTTCTTATGTCATGTCACCACTGAAAAGAACAGTCCCCCTCCATCCACTTTTGAACCCCCCTTCAGGTAGTTGAAGGCTGCTATTAAATCCCTTCTCAGTTTCCTTTTCTCTAGACTAAATAAGCCCAGTTCCCCTGGTCTCTCATAGATTCATAGATGTTAGGGTCGGAAGGGACCTCAATAGATCATCGAGTCCGACTCCCTGCATTTCCTCACGAGTCATGTCCCCCAACCTCCTCACCATTTTTGTTGCCCTCTGCTGGACCCTCTCCAATTTGTCCACATCCTTTCTGTAATGGGAAGCCCAAAACTGGACACAGTACTCCAAATGTGGCCTCACCAGTGCTGAATAGAGGGGAATAATCACTTCCCTTGATCTGCTGGCAACACTTCTACCAGTGCAGCCCAGGATGCTGTTAGCCTTTTTTGCAACAAGGGCACACTGCTGGCTCATATTCACTTTATTGTCCGCTGTAACCCCCAGGTCCTTTTCTGCTGAGCTGCTGCCCAGCCAGTCAGCCCCCGGCCTGTACCGGTGCATGGGATTGCTCTGTCCTCAGTGCAGGACTTTGCACTTGTCCTTGTTGAACCTCATGAGCAATACAGAGACCTACAAATGCAGTGGTAGCGGGCACAACACCAGGTTGGCTCTAACACTGTCGAAGGGCTATACAGCGTATTCAGGGGATGTCAGATCACAACTCCTATTAATATGGGAAGACCTCTGCTTTGCTCCACTACACTCACAGCCTTGGCTTCGCATCCTCCTTAGAAGCTGAGGCGGAAGGCTACGCATTTCCCAAACCTCTTGTCAGCCTCTTGGTGGCAACAGGGTTTGAACAGTGCAAAGAAATCCCCAATCCCATCTAGAGTGAACATTTCTTTGCTCTACTGCACTTGTGCCATGGTCAGTATTTGGACCTGGCATGTCAGTCACCTCTAGTAACACAGTGCCACACCGATTTCTATGGTGCAAAGGCCAATCTGTTCCTTCTGGTGACTCAGACTCCTACTGCATCCCTAGCAGGACGCTCAAATACACTCACTCGTGGTCGGATTCTACTAATCATTTACCTCCCCCCCCCAACAAAAACCAGGAACTTTCCAAACACCCGGGAACGGGGGCGGCTGAAGGTCACGGGATATTCCACTGACGGGACGGGAGCGCTGCATGTCACCGAGCTCTTGTAGAAAGCAATGGAAACGTTTAGAAGGGCACGGCTAGGATGTGCTCCCACCAAATGATGCAGCCACCTCTGGGGTGGAACATGAGCACACGCTGGGTAACGAAGGGGGCAGAGGAGAGCGCAGGGGCACACGACGGCCCAGCCTGGAGCGTGGCTACGCCCGCTGCGCTGAACCGGGAGGCTGCAGAGCTGTTTGGGGCAGTCTCTCTTCGCCAGGGCAGAGGCCATGTGCTTTCACTGCCCCTCTGTTAAGTCTTGGCTCCTTTTTCCAGGCCTGGGGAGCTTCCCCAACCCTGCAAGCCGGGCCTTCACGGCTCGCTCTGCCGGCACAAGTCAGGGGCTCCCAGGCACGCCACAGGCTTGGCGTCCCGAGGACCCGAAGCCCTGCCTGGGCCTGTTGCAAGGCCTTGCACGCCGGCAGGCGCTTCGGGGGCAGAACAGGTGAGGTCGGCTGGTCCCCTCGGACTCCGTCAGGTAGGGCGGCCATCAAAGAGGACAGCCCAAGTGCCCTCTGTCCCCTATCGGTACGAAACCAGACGCCTTTCCGCCCTCTTTTTGGCCGCTGTTCCTAGCTACTCCAAGGGGTGAGCAGAGCCTCCCCGTCCTTGCTGCCTCCCATTGATGAATGTGTGTGTAGCCACAAAAGGCCCTCTCTTCAAGAAAAGGCCCCGCCCTCACACCTTCGCCGCTTGCCATTGGCTCCCGCCCCTGTGTGACGTACTGCGCCGGGCAA
>NW_005842618.1:892163-908431 GCF_000455745.1 Alligator sinensis | reverse complement strand
CTGGTGCTGCTGCGGGGCCGGGCGGGCGCGGGGCTGCTCTGCCCGCGGGACACCCCCTCGCGCGACCTCAAGGAGCTCGGCGGCCTCTGGCGCTTCCGGGCCGCCAAGCGGGGGCGGCGGGACCTGGAGCAGGTGCGGGGCGGGGGTGGGCACGTCCTCCGCGCCTCCCCTTCAGCCGGGCTCGTCTCTGAAGCCCCCCAGCAAGTCGGGGGGGTGGAGGATACTTGCGGGCAGTAGCGGGGTTTTGAAGGACAGCTTTTAATGTGAGCTGGTGCATGGGGCGGGGAATAAAATCCACCAAAAAAATTAAAGATAACCGTAAGCGATGAGAAGCGCCCCTGTACAAAGGGGCAAGGGGGCGGGCGTGAGGTTTAAAAGGAGGGAGCTGCCTTGTGAGGTGGTGGGTGCGGGCCTGCAGGAGGGACACGTCAGGGGATTAAAGAGGAAACGGGGACGGAGCGAAGGTCAGAGGCGCGGAAGGAGTCCCCTGAAGGAGACCGGGCAAGGCCTGGGTCTGACCCAGTAAATGGCCATTCTTGTGTTCGTAGATTCATAGGTGTTTGGGTCGGAAGGGACCTCGGTAGGTCATCGAGTCCGACCCCCTGCCTGGGCAGGGAAGAGAGGTGGGGTCAGATGACCCCAGCCCGGTGCTTGTCCAGCCTCCTCTTAAAGACCCCCAGGGTAGGGGAGAGCACCCCCTCCCTTGGGAGCCCATTCCAGATTTTGGCAGCCCTCGCCGTGAAGAAGTTCTTCCTGATGTCCAAACCAAATCTGCGCTCTGTCACTTTGTGGCCATTGTTCCTAGTTACTCCAAGGGGTGCCCTGGGAAACAGAGCATCTCCTATTCCTTGCTCCACCCCCCCGATTAATTTGTAGGGACCACTAGATTCCCCCCCTCAGCCTTGTCTTATGGAGGCTGAAGAGATCCAGGGCCCCTAATCTCTCCTCATAGGGCTTTGCCTGCAGGCCCCTAACCATACGAGTAGCCCTCGTCTGGACCCTCTCAAGGTTGTCCACATCCCTCTTGAAGTGCGGCACTTAGTACTGGACGCAATACTCCAGCTGCAGCCTCACCAGTGCCCCTGAGGGGAAGTCCCATAGAGGGGAAGTATCACCTCCTTAGACCTGTTCGTCTTGCACCTGCTAATGCATGTTCTTCAAGATGCTTTCCAAGTGCTCGTCAACAAAATCAAACACATGGTGTATAACAGCCGTCGACATTCATACAGAGCAGCTTATTTTGTAATGTTACTTGAGAAGGGCAAATTCTATCTAGAACAGCATCAGGGAGTCCCTACGTTCTTTGTGGTGGAAAAGCTTTAAAGAAAAGCCACCTTGATCAAACTTTAAAGTGTGCAGTGGTTTTTTGAACGTTAAATATTCATAGTATGGTGCCCACTCAGGGTCTGCACTGCTCTTGAGCTGTAGAAACAGCCACCAGCACGTGTTCCCTGAGTAGAAGACTTGATGCCAGATACCGCCAGTGAAGTAGCTTGGCTTGGCAGGACAGGCATATGCTACCTCATCAGATAATGGGCATTTTGCCATTCTGGTGCTCTGGCTGTGGCAGATGAGTGCATGTGGACTTTGAAAAGGTAACTGAGGACTGGAACTGATGGAGTAGAAACTCAACTTTTAGCTGGATGCACAGGTTAATATTTGCAGGGGTGTAGGTTTTAGCTGTGTTGGTCTAAGGACATAGGCAGACAAGGTTCCTTGGGTGAATTTGATATCTTTTATTAGACCAACCCAAATAGTTGGAGAATAGTTATTAAGCAAGCTTTCGGGTTCAAACACCCTTCATCAGGTTAATATTTAAAACTCGTGTATGGTGTTGCCCATTGTTTACTAAGGAGAGTGTAATAACCCCATGGAAATGTGCGTGAAAGGTGTATGATCCCACTATTTTCTCTGTTAATGAAAGGCTTGTTATCCGTCAGCATCCTCTGCTGGTTGACTGGTGTAGCTCTGTGAAATCCCAAATACTGTAGCTAGTGCTGTGCAACTTGAGGGGATGCCCAAGCTCAAACCAGGCTCCTGTGATTTCCTGTGATGAGGTGGGGGCCTGGTCATTCTGGGGCTGATAGGATGGTGGATAGAAATTACACGGGGCTTCGCAACTTCAGTCTAAATCTAAAAAGAATATGACACCTGTCAGGGATGGTTGTGCCTAGAAGTCTCGCTGCTCCAACTGTTCTCACTCTTCTGATATGAAAGAGTGAAGTGAAGGGACGTGAGCCCACTGAACTAAGGCTGGTCGATTATAAAGCAGCATCTGGCCCATCGTGGGTGTGCCAGTGAAGCCTCTTGCTCTGTGACCCACACAGCTCTGCTTCCTTTTTTAAAAAGTTCACACTTCTTATTTTTAAACTCGCCCTATCTGGTTTGACCCGTTCAGAGTGGACCTGTGATTGACATGCCAGTACCTGCCAGCTTCAATGACATCACTCAGGATCCCAACCTGCGGCGATTCATCGGCTGGGTGTGGTATGAGAAGGAGGTGCTGCTTCCCAAGCACTGGCTTCAGGACACCTTCAAGACCCGGGTGGTGCTTCGGGTGGGCAGCGCCCATTACTATGCCATAGTGGTAAGTTGGGAGCCAGGGGTCATTTTGTGTGTGTTCAAGCCAGAAGGGCTCCCAGAGCATCAGCACTAACCTGTCTGGTGGTTCGTGCTTCCTGTGTAATGGGAAATGGTGGGTCCTGTACCTGAGACATGGCGGTGTGCTGCTAACCTCTCAGCACTCTGCAGTTTTCCCCTTTGTGTGGCCAGCTGCAGCTTCTGGAAGTGAAAACTGGATCTGAGCCCAACTCCCTCCAAGGGCAGGAGGTTTTATACAAAGTCCCAGTGATGGTCTTCCAGCTTCTCCGACACCAGAGCCAATGACTGAAGGGTTCCCTTGGTAAACGGTGGGAGGGCTAAAGAGAGTGCCCTGAGACTAGTCTCCCATCAAGGGGATCTCTGCTGTGTGTGTGACTTCACTGGGGCAGTCAGGTTGCCTGCATGTGCCAGAGGATTAGCCCTGGGGAAACTAACTCAAACCTTTGCTTCAGCATTTTTGGCAGTCATGTTGCCTTCCTCATCGCCATCATACAGAGCTAATGGTGACACTGAGCCTTCCACTTCTTCCCATTGCAGTGGGTCAATGGAGTGCAGGTTGTGGAGCATGAAGGGGGCCACCTCCCCTTTGAAGCTGACATAAGCACCATTGTTCAAGCCAGCCCTGGAGATCCATGCCGCATCACCATCGCAGTCAACAACACGCTGTCGCCATACACTCTGCCTCCTGGGACGATTCAGTACCTGAAGGATGAGTCTAAGTAAGTGCACAGAATTGCTAAAATGTTGGGGATAGAAATTACCTGCCAGGACTGTCCTCAGTAAGAATAACTTGATGGGAAGCTATTTTAGCCACTTGTTCTCAAAGATCTCCAAGTAATCTTTGAACACGTGGACTGTCTTCAGCCCTGATGCATGGCAGTTTTGCAGCAGAGGTGAATTTTGCCCATTACTCCCCAGTGCTGTGCAGGAGCTAGACTGTATTACTGCACCTGTTTTCCAGATGGAAAACCAAGTGTAAGTGATTTACCCAGGAGCAGGTAGAGGGGCAGTGGCAGAGATGGGAATGGACCCCAACACTTCTGTCTTTAAGGGCAATCTGGGTTTCCCTGCCCCTCAAAGTCCCACCTCTGTCGCCCGTCTGTTGTTCACTTACTGATGGGGGGTTGCTATCATTGCTGCAGTGTTAGTGACAAGCCCTAACTGCAAGCAAGGGATTCATAGTGTGCCACTCATTCTTTCTCTGTTTTTGCTCCTGTGGGCTGGCCTGTGACCTGTTCCCCTCTCCTTTACTTGCTCACGCACAGGTATCCCAAGGGCTACTTTGTACAGAACACCAAGTTTGATTTTTTCAACTATGCGGGAATTCACCGCCCGGTTGTGGTGTACACAACCCCTGTTGCCTACATAGACGACATCACTGTGACTACTGCCCTCTCGGGGAACATCGGTACGTGCCCAGGCAATTGCAGCAACCCATTTCCTGTGAGGTGAAAGGGGGCAATGAAAGGGTTACCCCTTCCTTTGGCTGTGTAAGTGCCTGGCCTCCTAGCCCTGCCCTTCCCTGTGCTTGTCATCTCTTTGGTCCCTTACAACTCCCTTCATCAAGCCACCCATTCCTGCCTTCTCATTCTGCTGGCTGTGTTTGGGGCAGCTTTGCCAGCTTGTCCCCTAATATCTGTTGGTTCTCCTGTCCTGTAGCACACCCCAGCTGTGAACCCCACCTCCCCTTCACTTCTCTGTGGGCTCCTAGCCCCATGGAGAAGCAGGAGTATGGTGACTGGTCAGCCCAGGTGGGTATATGGTGCTGTACATGTTTGTAGAGCTGGACAAACAGCTGGTGTTATTGTCCATGACAGGCAGCTTTGACAAACACATCCAGGGAGATGAAGTCCTCTCTTGCCAGAAGTTTGGCAGGGACATTGCAGGACACCACGTTTACAGACTGAGTCCTGCACTTGTACTCTTAAGAGTGGATTCTCCGTAGCACATTCACTCCTGGCTGATCTGTCTCTGGAAGCAGTAGCAGTGGTCACTGGGGTTGTGGACATGTGTCCACCAAACTAGCCCTTTGTAGGTCAGTCATGACTTGGTCTCGTGCCTCTGAGTTCTTGGACCGGATTTGAACCAGCACACTAAAGCTGGAAGCCTTCTACTCTGTTACCAATATGACAAGCCAAGCAGTCCCCACAAACCTTTAAAACATGACATTCAGATAAGCAATTGTTTGTTTGTTTTTTTAAATCTTGACTAGTGCATAGCTTCTAAGTCAAGGTTTACAAATAGAGGAGAAACACTCCATTGAACTGGGAGTGATATGTCTCAGGAGCCTGCCGCCCAGTGGGCAACACGTCAGTGAGGTGCTGACTGGGAGAGGACTGTAAGGCAGTGACTTCCATCACTGGAGTCACCAGGAAATGCACCCACTGCTTCTTTGAGTGTGTGATGGAAGATGGGTCTCTAACTTGCTCTGTGTTTTCCTTTGGGCCAGGTGTGGTGCGATATGAGGTATCGGTGATTGGCAGCTCACAATACTCCTTGTCACTGAATTTACGTGAGAAAGAGGGAAAAGTGGTTGCCACAGGCCAGGAAGCTGTGGGGGAATTGAAAGTGGTGGATCCCAAACTTTGGTGGCCTTATCTGATGCATGAAAACCCTGGCTACCTTTACTATTTAGAGGTAATGAGCCCATTCATCTCACTGTTCCCCCAGTAAACTGAAGGGAGTGCATGGATAGGCTGAGACATTCCTCAACATGCCTTTTGAAAGCAGCTGGCTACCTGCTTTTGCTTCCTGCCCTGTATGATATCTTTATTCATTCCATAATGCTTATCAAACCTTGTCAGCTTTATGCTTTGCTAAAGTGAAGCTGAAATGCTGAGGGAAAAGGACTGGGTGTGGGGGAGAGGATTGAGAGGCTGCTAGATTCAAAATCTTACCCGGTGCTTGTGATCAGTACCGCTGTCTTGTCCCCAGGCCCAATCCAGCTCTTATTGAAGGTGAAGAAGTGTGCTTCCAGGGACTTCAATGAGAGCTGGATTAGACCCCTGACCAAGTAGGCGAGAGTGATCATATGGGCAGGCGGAGATTAACTGGGATGGATTGCTAACATATTTCTCTCGCTCTACAAATGCAAGGAGCATTCTTCCCCAGTACAATACGCTGGTATAGCTTTGTTTTCAGAATATAGCACCAAATCCTTGAGACTGGAGTCCCTACCTGCCTTTATCTCCTCTGCGTGAATTGGAATCGAATGGTGGTTGGATCAGTCAGCCCACAGATAGTCTCCAAAGCCCCAGGTGCATCTCTCTTGGGAGCAGGCTGAGTTTCAGTCTTTAGGTGGTAACTGGGAGGTGGTGTGCTACGGAGTCATGCCCCAGCGGGATAGTACTGGCCGTCAGGAGCGGGAATCAGCTCCGAGCCCTTTAGAGAAATCGGTCTAAAGCTAGACAGCCTGCCTGCCTTCCTTCTCCTCCTTGCACCCAAACCTGGACTCCCACCTTCTCCTTCTGCCAGGAGTTGACCCTGGCCTCTGGCTACACGGTTAGATGAGAGGTAGGTCAGACCAGGACGGAAAGCTGAGATACAGCTGTAAAATGGATGGGGAGCACAAAGCATGGGTCCCATGGCATGGGACTGTCTGATGAGAGGAGCAGTGAGTGTCTTGCCCTTTGTGCTCTGTGTTGACATGGGTGTTGGCTTGTGTTGTGTTTCCAGGTTAAATTGTCAGCCCAGGTGGACGAGGACCTGACTGAGGATGTGTACACAGTCCCTGTTGGGATCCGCACTGTACATGTGACCAGCAGCCAGTTCCTCATCAACGGGAAACCCTTCTACTTCCACGGAGTCAACAAGCATGAAGATGCTGACGTAAGTGCCTAGAGCAGGGCATCGAACTGCTGAACTGCTCCTGTCCGCTCCCTTCCCGTCCACCTACTCTGGATTCATGCATGGGACTGCCAGGAACTCCTAGTCAGCTTTAGATGCGTGCCAGTGATGAACTAGGCTGCTGAGGGATTTCTGTTGGAGTGGTTTAGGCCCTGTAGTGCTAGTTGCTTGTTGCATGTGCACTCCATTGTACTATACATAGACTTTGCACAACAGCAGCCTAGAAGGGATTAATGAAGGGGTGGGCAATTATTTGGGCCTGCAGGCCAAAGAGGCAGTTTTGGGGAGTTGTCATAGACCAATCGGCATGCTCCCCGCAATAGCCTGGAGCCCGCACAGCCCCAGCCCACCCTGCAGCCACTCTGGACTTGCCCCAGCCAGAGCGGACCAGCTTGGGACCAGCCCTGGGCCACCCTGCACCTGCTTTGGACCACCCACCCATGATGAGTAGTGGCAGAAGTGGTGGTAGTTGGGCAGAAGCTGGGCATGGGGGAAGAGTGACCGCCTCCCCCTTGCTGCTGCTGGGCCCTTCTTGCTGCAGTCACCTGGAGCCTGCACCCTGTCCAGCTGCTGCCACTGCTGCTCATCGTGGGTGGGCGGTCTGAAGCAGGCGCAGGGTGGCCAAGGGTTGGAGCTGTGTGTGTAGGTCCTGGTTGGTCCAGAGCTGGTCTGCTCTGGCTAGGGCAAGTCCAGAGTGGGTGTGGGGCCGGGGCTGTGCATATGGGTCCCTGCCAGACTCTGTGGGGCTAGCAATCGTGGTAGCCAGAAGGAGCTGCCACTACCAAGGCTGCCTAGAAATGCAGTCCAACTGTGGAGCCGCCCCAGCCCTGCTGCATGCCAGGGGCCAGTGGGATGTACCATGGACAGGATGGCACCTGGCCCAGGTGGGACCAAGGGACCTGCTGCAGGCTGGACAAAGTCCCTCCACGAGCTGGATCTGGCCCGTAGGCCATATTTTGCCCCTCCCTGGGTTAATGGGTAAAACACACTGTGGTGAAAGAGCTGGTTAGAAACTGCTGCTACAAATAACAGTGGCTGAAGCAGAATGGGGCAGCAAGTCAGGGAAGGGGGCTGCTGAGTGGCATCACTGTGGTGAGGCAGCTGAGCTACAAGAACCTGGTAGAAGCTGAAGGGGGAGTTGTGGCAGGAGAGACTGCTGTGACATGAAGGAAGGGACTGTAAGAAACACGCCTGAGCTACTTAACAGTGTCCCTGGGCGAGGGGAGCCGAGTCCACTACACCCCATCTCACCTGACAGGCAATAGGACCAAGGGCTAGCAGACCCCAAAGCTGGACATTTGGTCCTCCAGACTCTGGGGCTGGGTGTGATCTACCTGTCACCCCTGAGAAGGTAAGACCTGAATAAAAGCAGATCATGAAAAGATGGTTACTTTAGGTTTGGCTATGACAGGGCACCAGGAACACGGGCAGAGCCCTTTGAGGAAGAGATGCACTTAGACTTTGTGGCAGGTTGCATGATTTAGCTTGGTGCGGTGCAAAGTATTGTTCGTCCCTTATTCATAATGGATTTTTTTGTCTGCTTTTCCCTCAGATCCGTGGTAAAGGACTGGACTGGTCCCTGATCGCCAAGGACTTCAACTTGCTGAAGTGGCTTGGAGCTAATTCCTTCCGCACGAGCCACTATCCGTATGCAGAGGAGATCATGGATCTGTGCGACACATATGGCATCGTGGTTATTGATGAGTGTCCTGGAGTGGGGATGAAAGACATGTAAGCGACTGGTGGAAAGTCCTCTCTGCTTTTTACCCGGGCTGCTTAAAATGAGTATTTGCTGAGCACCAGTCGTGATAGCTCAGACTGCAAGAGCACAGCTTCTCCCTATAGTCACTGCACAGCATAATGCAGCCTTACAGTGGAGGTAGGACCAAACTCTGTTCCTAAACTGCACAGTGTTGAGCTAATTGGGTCTATCCCCATCTGTATTGCAGGCCTGAGCTGTGCCTGTTCACACTGTAGGCTCCTGAGCTGTAACTGGAGCTGCTTTAAACCTGGTGGCTTTAAATCTGTACAGAAAAGACCCAGTTCATCTGAACCAATGTGGCCTTGTCCTGTTTCAGCAAACCTCAATCTAGCCAGACCACTCGCGATGAGTGAGAGGAGGTTGATGAAAGGCTCTGGTTTTGGTTCATTTTCAGTTCAGGCACACAAGCTGCACTGGTGACGGAAGAAATCCTGGGGGTGCTGCTGGGGTCTCTGACAGGATTGGGCAGCGCTGTGTTTTCTGGAGGAAGAGGAGGAAGTGTTGCAGCCAGGAGACAGTTTTGGGAAGGAGCACGTGTGGTGGAAGGGAGGTTGCATATTTTGCCGGCACTTCTCAAGCCAATTACCATTCTGCAAGTAGCAACTCCCTATCCAGGGACACAGGGTCAGCTCCATCTCTGTGGAGGGGCTCCTGTCAAGGTTTAATTTAGACCTTTCTGCTGCAAAGTCCTTGGTGATTATTGTTAGCACAAAAATGGATTTACTCGGCAGCTGTGTGACTTACTTTTGCTTCCTTGTGTCTTTGAGTGAGAACTTCGGGAACCAATCCTTGGCACATCATCTGGTGGTGATGGAGGAGCTGATCCGCAGGGATAAAAACAGGCCATCGGTCGTGATGTGGTCTGTAGCCAATGAGCCCGCCTCAGAGCTGCCTCCAGCAGCTAACTACTTCAAGTAAGTGCAGATTCTTGCACATGGCTTGATTGATTATGAGGAATGGGCTGTGTAATGTTGCAGACAGCAAGGAGTTGAATTGGGAAGACAGGCATCCTTCTCTACCGAGCAGTAAACTCCCATACTCTGTTCAGGAGTCTTTGTAAAGTCTGTAAAACTTGTTTCAGTCTTTTCTGTGCTTGCTGGGTCTTTGCCTGGTGCACATGCACGTTTGCACGGTGAGTCCAATCCCCCACAGTGGCACTTTGTCCTGCTCCTTCTTCAGGCTAAGGAACTGTTAAAAATTATTGGGAACCCATTTAGGAGGAGGTGCCCTTTTTGAGACTAAGGTTCAGCAAAAGCAGAACATGGTTGGGTTTCTCCTTACTGCAGGGAATCAGGGGTCAGAGTCACTTCTGGCTTAAATTTTGGACTGCAGTGGAGCTCAGTCAGTGCATAGGGGAAGCCCTCGGCTGAGGAAGTCGCAGTACTTGGCTGCTTATTTTGATCTGCAGGAAGCTGGTGACTGTCCTCTTGGGACTGGCTTTCTTAAAGGCTGAACAGATCCACACTACTCATCTTCTTAACAACAGGAAAAGGGCCACAGCCCCTTTCCACAGCTCAGTGCTGCTGGTTTGAGGGAGAGGTAGATAAACCACTTCCCCATACTTTGAGTTCCTGCTGTGATTTCTCTGGCTTTCAGCAGCCTCCACTGATCTTTTCACTGTGTAACCTTCACCTGAGCAAGTCCATTGCTTTCCCTCCCAAGATTATCTGCATACTAAGAGAGATGAACACCACCCTGTGGCTTGCACTTCTGACCTTAAAAATATTCCATTAAACTGCTCCAAATGTGAGGGGGCGGGGGAGTTCTTGAGGTTTATGAGGCTTTCTCCTTGGTGATGGACGCTTGTGTTTTACTGTTTGTAAACAGGACAGTGATAGCTCATACTAAAGCCATTGATCCCACCAGACCTGTAACCTTTGTGTCAAATGCTAATTACGCTCGTGATCACGGTGTAAGTTTAATTTATTTTCTAGATCTTTTTTTCTTTGGTTTGCTGAATAAAACTGGAGATGGGGGATGTTTGATGGTCCTTAGCTCCACTTCTCTCCCTTCCTATAACAGATGCTTAGAAACCAGGGAGGGCAGGAGAGGTTTGTTCTGCTGAGTTTAGACGCAAAACACATAGGGCCCAGCCCTCCAAATCTCTCGGACAAAGGTTGCCGGGGTTGCGTTTCTGGAGGGGAAGGTGTGCAGAACCTGCCCCACTAGGCAAAAATATAATGCTTTCACACATGCTTTGTGGTTCTGTTGCCTGCTGATCTATGCCTGAGTCTCACCCTTGCAGAAAGCTGTTTTTTAACCCACCGCTGCAAACTTCCCTAAAACTTAACTGTCCTCAGCGAGGTTGAGTAAAGAATGCTTTGCCTTAACTTTGGGTTTAAATGGCTCTTGATCATCTTTAGCAGCCACCTGTTAACTTCCCGTAACCTCCAAACCTCTCCAGTAGGAATTCAGCTTCATAGCCGGAGCTTCTGAACTAGGTGCCTCCACTCTGAGAGTGGTTCCTAAGCATCTTCATGGGCTACATCCTGCTACGGACAGCCTAAAGCCTTGAAGTGCTTGTGTCTCCATAGGTAACAACTACATTGGAAGCCAGATGCCACACACAAGGATTTGCGGTGGTTTCACTCTAACACATCTCTGTAACTGCTCTGTTCTTAGAAAGCATGTGGCCAGGTGTGTGTATATAACACACATACCTGCTTGAGGTTATCTTTCCTTTTCCTTTCAGAGTGCAAATTGGGCGGTCTGACAGCTAATATGTGGCCCGAAACTCGGAAAGACTGCAACTCTTCCCCCTTCCCCAAGCAGAATTAGAATTGGTGGAGTTAGTTTTAGGGGGCTGGGAGGGAGCTGCTGTTGATTTGAGGTAACATCCCACCCATCCCTAGTTGCAATGCAAACACTGCTCCGACTACAGTGGCATTTTGCCTCCTGTGGGAACGTGCTTATTCCAGTAGTTCAGGGAGACGCACAGGGGATGGAAAGAACTAATTTCATACACAAGTTCTCATGTTAGCACCTTTAATACAAACACATTAGAAGAACATTAGGCAAGTAACATACAGCAATGCCGCTTTGCTCCAGCAGGCTGACACCCTTTATCATGCTGTCCATGTAGTAGAAATGGTATATAACTTGAACACTTAGTCTTAAATTGCCCTGCTGATGCGTTTAATTCAAAGTAATAACCACTAAGTTGACGATCGCATTAGCTCATGCTAAAAAAAACCCACGCTTGAATATATTGCCAGACATCTTGGAAATTCCAGGAGTACTAACAATTGTAGGGCTAAGTTAGACTGGCTTCTGTTTGCCTAAGTCTGTAAGAAAAATTATTACTGACTGGTTAAATTGCTTCCTGCATTTTCCGAGAGGGGCGGGGTTGGGGCAGCCTCTTTACAAGAGGTCATTCATCCTCCCTGTAACTAAATGGAGCTCTCCCAGAGGACAATTTGGCTTCGTTAATCTATGTAGGAGACTTTAGGTTTCATTACAGATGCTTCTATTTATTATTTCCCCAGGCTCCTTATGTTGATGTAATTTGTGTAAATAGCTACTTCTCCTGGTACCACGACTCTGGCCACTTGGAGGTTATTCAGCTGCAACTCAATACACAGTTTGAGAACTGGTATGAAACCTACCACAAACCCATTATCCAGAGTGAATATGGAGCAGACGCTGTATCTGGGCTGCACAGTGTAAGTTTTTGGGGGGTTTTGTGGAAACACTTATTTAAAATAAGGTCTTACTCAAACTTAACACTGCTTCATAGAAGTGTAGAGAAGTAGGGCTGGAAAGGACATGGTAAGTCATCTAGTCCAACCCTGTGCCTGAGGGGTTAGACTAGAAGACTTACTAGATGACTATCCAAACCGGTCCATACAAATCCTTGTCTCACCTACTACTAAAACTGCATGGATTAACTCTGTCGCACAACTATAAGGTACAGGATCCTAACCTGCCACAGGTAAAGCAGGGGGACAATGGTGGTTAGTGCCCTTTTGCTACAGGAATTAAAATATGCCCGAGAGCACCAAGGCATAGAGAGCTATACTCCCTGCTGCAAAGGAAGGCAACCACTCTTCCAGTCCGTATCAGTCTAGCCATGTTAAATTTTGTCCTGACCCCAAATGTTGGGATCAGTCCAACCCTGAACAGAGGGGCTAGATTCTTTAGCTAGAAACCTTCAGGTTCTTGTCCCAGTAGGAGCATAGACCCCCAGACAAAGTCCCCAGCTGTGGGTGCAGCCAATATCCATTGCTGCTAGATCTGACCAATTTTTATCCAGCCTCTTCCTGAACACCAACAATGGAGATTCTGCAACTTCCCTAGGCAGTCTATTCCAATTTTTCACTCTTCTAACACATTTTTCCTGATACCCAATCTATAACTGCTTTACTGCAACCTCAAGCCACTAGTCCATGTCCTGCTCTCTGCAGCAAAAGAGAAAAGGTCCTCTCTCTCTTCTTTACAGCAGCCTTCAAATGGCTGAAGACTTGCCCCTTACTGTTGAGACATTTTCCATTATACGTAAAAGTCCCCAGATGCCATACTGATGCAAGTGTTGAAATCCTGGTCTCACTTAAGTCAGTGAGTTTTGGGCCATTGGCTTCAAAAGGGAAAGGATTCCATCCTAGGGAGGGTGAGAGGGAAGAGGTCTCCACTTCCAGTAAAAGGACTGCTGCAGGCTGTTAATAAGTTTTCCTTCTCATTCTGTCTGTTGCTGCAGAAGAGATGTATAAAACTTAGCTACACCTTCTCCATTGGAGTTGTCACTTGCCTGCTGTAGCATTTCCATTATAGACCAGTCAGATTTACAAGCTGACCCTGCTTGGAATTGTTCAAGCCACTGCTTAAAATAAACCTGTTTAATAAGTTATGCTCTTACGCTATGTCATAGTTTTCCTTTTTAGGACTAATTCTGACAGGCAGGCCACAGCTAATTGCTGATTCATATCTCAGTGGCCCAATCTCCAGAGAACAGATTTAGAAATATTCTGGGTTTTATTTGGGGAGAATATCAAGCAGGCATTAGGGAGAAAAGCTGCTTTGTTCTGGGACAACTATGAGAATCTCTTGTAGAAGGCAGAGCTAGCTAGCTTGAGATGGGGTACAGAGCACCTGTGTACCCATTCAGTTACCCACTCTTTTTTGCCATTCCTGGCCTCTCTGAAGCAGCTGCTGTTTCCTCTCTTGGACCTGGCCACAACTGCATGGTAGATGGAGTGCGTGAGCAACCTTAAAGGTCGTCAGTAAAGTTACCGCAGAGAGTCCCATGCTAGAATTGGCAGTGGCCTGCATTTTAAAAGACTCCTCTCCCTCCCTGGACTGTAGGATCCACCACTGATGTTCAGCGAGGAGTACCAGGTAGCAGTGCTGAAGCAATACCATGCTGTCTTGGACAAGAAGAGGAAGGAGTATGTGATCGGGGAGCTCATTTGGAACTTTGCTGATTTCATGACGGACCAAGGTAAGCCAACCGCAGGATGGCACAAGAGCTTCCATCCCCTAACATCACAGCCTTCCCACTTTGGACAGGTGTAGACAAACTAAGTGCCAACAAGTCACGTAGACCACCTAGCTGGCTTAGGTAACACTGAAGTACTTCATTTAGAAGTTCCCTTGTTGCTTCCTTTGTGAAACTCTCTTTACTGGGGGAGCAGGTGGGGTGAAGGAAAAGGTAGATGCTTGAATGTTAAGATTCGAGTCCAGAGGGAAGCAAAGCTGGCCAGAACAGCCCTTCATCCCTAGAGCTTCCTTCTCGTTTTATCATCCAGCTCCTCCAAGAACTCTCCAGAGTTGTTTTGAAGAGCATGCAGGGTCCACAAGCAGCTTGCTCTCCTGGTCTCAGAGTTTCATTGTTCACTTTGTACACCAATCAAACTGCTGGAGAGGGTTGCTGCTGTGCTACAAAATAGGACCAACTTCTATAACCAGCTTGGCTAAAATTGTGCTGGGAACAGGGGGTGTGGAAGAACATGCTGCAGCAAGTACTTAAATGCAAACAATCAGACTTTTTTCTGCTTGCTACAGTGGATCCAGACAAGAGTGTCCTTTAAGTAATTTTAATTCAGTCAGCTAAACAGCATTGTTTAAAGTTGCCTTCTGTGGCCTGCAGAGGACTCTGTGCGGGTCCCAGATAACTTCTGAATGTCTTCTGTGTAGCCAGCTCCCACATCTTGGTCTCCTGATGTGTCCAGTGACAGCGTGTGAATGGTAACAGTGGGGCAGAGCTCAGTGTTTGAGGACAACAGCCTCACGCCTTGGAATTAGAACTACCTACATGCCTGCAGGCTCCTGTGCTTTAAACCGGAGCCAAGCAGTTAGTGTGCAGAGAAACAAAACCAGTTTTTGCTGCTGCTCCGTGGAAGTGACTTGATGAAGGGTTAGTTTGTTTCTGCTGTTGCAGTGGGACGGGTGCAGAGTAATATGCAGAGCAGGCTGGGGTGCAATCACTTCTCTGTGACACAATCATGCTGAAGTAACATGTCCGGTTCACAGTGGCACTTCCCGTCACACACAAATGAATCAAGGGGGGGAAAAAGAGGTCTAGCATTTATTACTGCCTCCTCCCCCAGAAAGCCTGACTGCCCTCAACATCTTGTCTACTGAGGACATACACAGCTGGATTTCAATCTGTGACTACCCTGGCATTTCCAGCCTGTGTCCAGCTCTAATAGCAGCAGTACCCAGTATGGCAATGTGGAACAAGGGTAAAAATGGTTGGCTGCTGTATGCTGCTAGGACTGGTGGTGGGGGATAAAGCAAGGCAAGATCTGGCATAGGTGTGCAACCATTATTTGATCCACAGTGTGGCATATCAGCAAGACTTAAGTTGTGACTGATAAAGAAAGCATGCAGTATTATAAGGGACCAGTTACACTTATGCTGTCTCCAGGGTGGTAGTAGCCAGGAAATGAACATGCCGTCTACTCGTTCTCCTTAACTGACAGTTTCAAATACTACTGAGCAATTTCTCAATAGCAGAAACCACAAATGCAGGCATAAGTGGGGGGGAACTGTTCAGGGAAAATGGACAGGAAATTAAAAATAATGCCCTTGCAGCCTGTAGAGAGAGAGAGGATACAGCTTCACTCTGTGACAGAAGACTACAGGGATCTGATAGGGATGTGAAAGGTTAAACTATAATTATAATTTACACTGTTGGTGCATTACAGTTAACATTTAAAATGGACTACATTGTATGAATTATTACATGGTTTACCCATACTACTTCTTCAGCATACCCTTCCCAGAGGCAACCCAATCTGTCTTTCCACATCTGCCTGCCCCTTCCACTAGCAGTTTGCACATGTAACTAGGGCCAGGGTAGGAGGTGGCAGTGGAGCCAAGCAGAGCCAGCCTTCTTCCCAGAGGAGGAGAAAGGGAGGTAGGGCAGGGCACAATGGCCAGCAGCAGGAACACCACTTGCTGCCTGCCACCTGCATGTCTTGTCCTGTGGCAAGCAGGGTGAGTGCTGGCTGCTCTGTAGGCATGTTGTCAGTTAAATGGTTAATCAATATAATTAGGAGAGTTTAAACAGCTAATTTTAAAATTATGTTTACATCATGGCTGCTGGTTTTAAGTCCAAAAGGGCATGAACAGTCAGTCAAGGAAGATGCAGGTTAACAGCAAGGGTGACTCAAACATTCCTTAGAACAGGAACATAAAATGTTTTCTTGGTGAAATCGAACTGTGAAACAGCAGGGGGAGAAAAGCCAGCTACTTCAGGTTACACAGTTCTCACACCAGGACATTAGAGACTTTATCTTGCTGTGAGCTAAAGGTTATTAGGTTGTCTGCATCAGTGGCTCTCGACCTTTTTGGGACACAGCGCTCCTCTATAGCTTGTGAAATGTGCAGTATTAGATTTCAAAAACTAAGTTTATAGACTACAATGCTTACTGCCTCCACCTTGCAGAGGGACTGGGCAGTATGGGTGGGAGACAGGCAGATGTGGCCTGGCCTTGTCTGCCATTCTCCTCACCCTTTCTAGCACCCTAGTTGAGAATCACTGATGTACACAGATGGGCATACTTAACTGGGTGGAGGTGTGCCTAAAAAGGGGGCTGTATGGATGGATTTACATGCGGGG
>NW_005842618.1:884893-892132 GCF_000455745.1 Alligator sinensis | reverse complement strand
TTTGTGGGGGGGGGGGGGAGGGGAAACTCTTCCATCTAACTGGATTAAGCTGTAAATTAATTATTGTAGTAGTAGGAAGTGAGACACCTGCTCTTTCCTTTCCACCCTATTTTATGACCTCTTTTCTGCAGCTGTGACACGCGTTTTGGGGAACAAGAAAGGGATATTTACTCGTCAACGGCAACCTAAGCCAGCTGCGTTTGTTCTCAGAGACAGATACTGGAAGCTTGCAAATGAATCAAGTTGTCTTCCTCGTACAGTGCAGTATTATAACCTATGATGTTTGGGAGTAGAGCTCAACATTTTCAATAAATAACAGTTACATTATACTACTGTTTCTACTTGTTTCTTCAACAAAATACAAAACAAGGCAGAACAGGGACACTTAGTTTCCGTGCTTATCTAATGGGAGATAAGTACCTTGCATTTTAGAATTCTGAAGAGCTAATACTTAAGACTCCAGATGAATGCACTCATCCCCCATTCAAAGGGCATCATCTTTAGGTAGTTATACTCTTAAGAGGATGTAACGTGGTGGCATAATCCACAAAAGTGGGTTATCTTTTGCACCAGGCATGTGGTCTGTAAACTAGAGTTCTGTTTGCAAATATGCTTAGGAGCAGAGCATGGAGCTCAATTTAGTCTTTCCAGCATTAATTTATTAGCGACCTCAGCGCTCTGTTAACACCAACCTGAAATGCAAAGGCCATAGCTCCCTCTACAGTGGTTGAAACTGCATGCACAGATTACCTTCTAGCATCATGATTTAGTCATAAGGAGCCTTACTGGACAGATACCAAGCCAGTTCCTGAGGAAGCCAGAGATGAGGGCAAGTCTAGGATTAAGTTATTTGATAGTCTACATACATCAAAGCTAGTACAGTGGATAATGGCAAACACCCAAACAGACTACACAGCACCACTTTTGCCAGCCCCATGTTCATAAGCTGGGTGTCAGATGGTAGGTGATGTATAGGGACACGGATGGCCATGAACTGCAATACACACTGCCATCAGACCAGAACGAAACACGGTACTAACTAGAATCCTTTTGTCTGCAACCTCCTCTTCTGCTCATTCCCTGAGAAAAAGCAAGTTTTCTCCCTGTAAAAGAAAGGGGCCACCATAATCACATGTGGTGGCAAGAGCTGTTTCCACTAGGTCGTGACATTAGAAGCCAAGGGGAGGTCTCTATGCCGTGGGACATCATAAAGGAAATGTACACTTACTACAGACTTGAGAACAATTGTCCTTTAGTTTCCAACAGGAAAAGAAGAAGAAAAAGAAAACTTGATAATTCTTCTTTACATTGTATTAAGGTTACAGATTTCCTAGTTAACTAAAACCCCAGAATATAAAACGTTTACCCATGTTAAAAAGCAAACACTCAAGTGTTATCTGGTACATCAGCAAATACCATATTTAATCCCATTACCAGAGTTTGAAAGTCATTTAATCTTCACGCTTTCTAAACTTTAATTTGAACGTTTCCTTCCCCATTTCAACACTGACAGAATGACATACCAACAGCTGCCACATCAAGATAACAGATACAAATTTGACATGGTTAACGCATTACACACTAGGACTCCAATCCCTACAAATATGCACAGGACTTGCAATTTCAGTCGAGAAAGCTACACTTTTGTTCAGTCCAACAAGATGGATGCAAAAGTTTAATATCCATTTGTATGGTAAGCACGCATTTTCAAGGAGAGTCTTAGTTCCTGCTTAAGTTCTTAGCAGCTCAGTGCAATTTTAACCAAAAAAGAAAACATTCAGCATGTTAAGAATACTGTGATGTTGTCAGAGTGGAGTTAAAGCAGGTCTAAAAGCCTAAGAAAAGCAGGAAGTGACCAAAGTAACATGGCTAGGAACATTTTTGCATGTTGCTTGAAGAATTGTAAACAGTAAAGCCTCAGGTCAATGCTGCTCCACCTTTATACACCCAGGTGCACACAACATTCAGCAATACACAATGAAGCTGCAGAAACTGTATGAATTAGTATCTCTGGGGACTCAGTGCTTCAACCCATCTACTGCTAACATACATTTTTCTTTTGAAAAGAAAAAAGAACACAAAAATCGCAACTTAGTACATTTCTAGAAACAAGATTACAGAACAGGCTTTAAAAACAGATTCTAAGGCTCAGACTGAGTCCAAAAAGGCCTCTGATTGGGTTCATTCAAGCTCTTTGAACTGCACTACTGCAGCGTAAGAATGATCGCAGCAAGACGTCCACAGGTAATTTCTACATTTATTTTTTTTTATACCAAAAAGTTATGTGCAACAAATAAACATTCTTACATATTTACATTGGTTTTTACCTGTTAGCAAAATTGTTTCCTAAACCTTGGATGTAGAATTCTCACCCTATACTGATAAAAGGAACATCTGCCCAAGGACTCCACTTTAAAATGGATGTTTACTCTGGAGTTGAAAGCACTAGTAATAAATATGATGGAACATACTATACAGAACGAACACCTAATATTTAGGCCATGCTTAACACAGGTTTACGGTAACAGAATACTTCACCTTTTCTGGACCAGCTTTGTCTAGGTCATATTTAAACAACATTGGCTGAACTGAAGTTTTATCAGATTTGTACTTGTTTAGTCCATACAAATTAAGAGCCACAAGTGCTGCCTGAAGCACCTAACCAGCCTTTTTTTTTGACCAATCAAGACCTTATCAGAAACTTTACAGCAGAAGACGAGCACGACAGCACATGGAAGTTTCTCACCTCCCATATCTAAGGTGGGGAATGTTTCATTGGCCTCAGAGTAGCAAATATCTTACAGTAAGAAGTTCTTAGGAATGTTCATTTCCTGAACAAGTCTTGGATTTGTCTCTCTCCCTTATTAAAACCACTCCTCACCTCAAAACTGGAAGTGGCAGGAGTCCAAATTTTGGACCTTTTTCTGCGTGCTTTGGAAACAAAGCTTTTAATTTAAAGCTTCACAAGTGCTGAAGCCACAGTTCAGATCCAGGCCCCTTCCCACTCCCTCCAGGACGGGATGCTCTTTACTGGCACACAGCCTTTATTATACCCCAAGGTTTTCAGGAAAGCTCACCAGAAGCTACATTTCCTTTAAGAAAGGTCAAATTAGCACCCCTTAGTACATTTGGCATGACATGCTCCTTCTGCTTGGGGTGGGCCTACATGAAGTAGTACGATTTCTGGCACATTGCTAATTAACCTGAGCTGTTTTACCAGTAGAAAACTGCCATTTCTACACTGACAGCAGTGAGGAGAGAGGTCAAGTATTGGAAGCAAAAGGGTCCAAATTTCTACCACTAACCTAATTATTTTGCCCTTTGTTCACACAAAATGCATATTCTCTAGCGCAAAAGGGAAACAAGAAGAGGGGTCATTTCTTGCAAAAGTCACTCCCATTCTGGTCTGAAATATAAAGTAACGCAGAGAGACACACAAGACAAAAGAGAGGGTTTACAATTTAGGGTCAGATTTGCAAAAGCAGGCACAAGATTTCTAGCTGCAAGTTTCCGGAGACCAAACCCGATTTGCATTTGGTTCCCTACGTGTGCGCACACAAGCTACAGGTGTGACTTTTGAAAATCTGGCCCTAGACTATTTTGCTAAACGAACTTTGAAGTAACAGACTATGCCCACACAGACAAGCACAAGACACAGTGAAGTTAGTCAACACCTATACTTTCAGTCATTTGTTTTTTAATTAAGCCTGCAATCAGACCAAATAATCATTGATTATACTTGTCTCCACTGCTGCTTTTTCTGAGATATTAGCACTGTGACTAACCATTTCAGGCAGCACATGTTCACCTCTTCCCTGGATGAAAAGATGCCTTGCTATAGCAGATCATAGGAATGTATCAAAATAAATCTATACAATACATTAGACAGTGGTGCTACCCCCAGGCTTGAGCACAGAGAGGGTAAAGCCTCGAGGGACCCAATTTAACATTGATCACATCCCCTCACATCAAAGTTCAAGGCATTTGAGAGAGAACTTAACATCAAGACAAGCTTTAACTGTACTCTGGTCGATACTAAACACATTTAATAAACAGTCATTCAGAATTGTTAGACAAAAGGGACAAGGTTTTTGCTTTTTAGTGTTATCAGCGAGAGACGTTACTCATAGCACAGAGCTCTGTACACAAGGAATTTCCACCTACATCCTGCATAGAAAGTTAACTCAGTAGTAGTTTTAAGTTCTGCGTGAATTTATCCCGTTTTCCACTGTCACTATTAAAACCAGAAGTTTCACACCAAATTTATCGCCTTTTTCAGCTTCTTAGTGTTTATAATCCATGTTTGCAGTTCTACATACAAAAGTGTCCCATAAAGTAAACTTGGATTGACCCAAATCTCTTAAGGAAGGAATCAGGCGTTTAAATTGTTCAGATATAGAAGCTGTTTGACATCAGGGCAGCAAAAGCACAACATTAATTTGACTAGATCCCCAATCTCCAGGTTTTGGAGATAAAGTTAGAAATTTCAGCATTTTTAACTTAATTTGCAGTTAAAAAAAAAATCAGATTACTTCCCCCAACATTGTAACACATCAACTTAAGCGAACAGGAACCAATAATATTGCTACCACTTCTCAGTCTAAGGGCTAAAATAGACCGTTAAATATTCTTTCACATACCATAAGGTTTGTGGGAGGTTTTCGTTTGTTTTTTTTTTTTTTTTAAAAAGCAAGGACACTTCTGCCTGCCAAGTTTAACACACAAACTATTTGGTTTAATATTTTAAGACAGAAGGCACTTTTATCATTCCATTCTAGGATAGCGAGTGTAGAAACATCTTTTGCGATTTTGTTTCCATCGGTTCAGATTTGCAGTTTAAAAAATTAAAACGTTTGTGTTTTGTTTTGTTTTTGAAAGAGCAATGAAAGAGCCGTTTCAGTCTCAAGAGCACATTTACCTACTTACCCCGCTTTACAGATAAGGCCCCTTAGAAGGGCAATACGTGTCAGTCCTAAAGTTCATTTCTAAATATAGCACAAACCAAAGATCCTGGACAAGATCAACCAAGTGTCTGCTTGTTCAGAGTATTACTTGGCTAATCCAGTAGGTCACCAGTCCACTACAAATTGCAATTTCATTATGCAGCTCTCAGCATAATGCCAGATTAATATTGGTAACACTGTTTGGCTTTAACACTTGTTTAAAACTAAAATGCAGATCAGAATAAAAATTCAACTATTTTAAGAGATCTCTCCAATTTCAGCATCTCACCCCTCCCACCCCCTTGCATTAATATCCAACGGCAGGTTATTATAGAGCATGCATAATAGCCATCGCAACTCCATTTTCACTAATGGGGACCAAAAAAGGGACCAAAAAACTGAACGTCCACTTCTGTTGCTGCACTCACTACTACTACCATTTCTCATAAGATGTTTTCTACATTGGCTTAATCCTGCCATTATTCCAATCAACTATAAAGTTGAATATTCTCCAAGTTGCTATGCTAACAAACCTGACTGTACAATGACAGTTTTGCAGGGATGGTTCCAATATTTCTAGTTTTATTTACAGTACAATTGTTCTAGTCAAATGTCTGTGTCAAGTCCATCAGCTAAAAATGTAATAATGCACATACTGTAAACATGGCAACATTAAATACAGTACCTCTATTCTAGAATATTTAAGTGTCATGATCACATCTTGTTATATCTGAAACTGAATTTATACACAAAGGATATTCTTCTACCAAGTGTAACCCACTTTACAAGTGGAGGGGGTGGAAAATCTACATTTTGTGGCTAAGAAACTTCCTCAAAGTAAAGTTAAAGCTTGTCTTTGATTGTATTTGAGCTTTCGTGTTTTGCAACCATCTTTAAATTGAAGATTAGCACAGAAATTATCTAGGGCCCCTTCCAATTTACAGTAATTAAAAAACTCAGTTATGATTCTGTGGTGGGGAGGGGGAAGTGTCTGATATGAATAAAAAATTACTGCAAAATAAACTTAATGGAAGTCAGGTCTTCAGACTGTCAGTCAAAAGTTCAAACAAGTGTTATTCCTGTTTAGGTTGGAGTTGCCGTTTCCAGGCCTCATTCAAGTAAACTAGTCGTTTGTAGTTGATGATAAAGAGAATGAAGTTCAGCAAATATGTGATGACGCAGACAATGCAAAATTCCTTCAGAACGAAGTACAGAATGTATGCCAAGTATAAAGACCCTACTACAGACACTATGGAGGATGTCATGAGGATTAGAGCTGCTACTGCACTTGCTGTCATACCTGAAACAAGAGAGAAAAAGTTACTATTGCTATTTTAATGCCCTCATTGCATAATCAAAAACAGACAAACTGGAGAAGGATCCTAACTTAACTCCATTCCATTGGGAAAGCTTGTATTAACAATACAGCTCTTTTTAAAATGCCACACAAGTCCAAGCTGGCTGACAAAGCTGTGTATGGACAGTCCTCTTTTGATAAGGTGTGCATATAGGATTTCCACCATCGTGAGTATACCTGAAAGGTCGAGCCAAGTAAAGTCTATGAACAGTCTCAATGGTTTTATAGCAGATTATAGGGTTCAGTTAGCTCAACTGGCCTATTTCACTAGTCACACAATTAAATCCCACCTACTTGTTTGCCTGTTAGCCAGAGTATTCTACGCAACTCTCACAAATCCAGTTTTGATTCTCTCCTTTGTAGAGAGTAACCCAATCTTAGAAGAGAATAAGTGAAAGCCCAAATGCAGCCACTGTTCCCAATGCTTACACAGTGAATGGAATAGCCAGAGTGCTAAAAGTGAGAAAGGCAACTCTTGGCTGTGCATGTAGCTGAATCACTACACTGGCATTAAACGAATTTGAACCAGCGCAAGCTTAGCTTTCTTTCAGGTTTACTGCTGCCAAAAATAATGCCATATTTTGCTAACACAAAGTGGCACCATCTCATGCACTTTAGGGTGTAACCAAAGTAAATACTTACCAAGTAACAATTGTAGTATATAAAATAAAAGTCCATAGACACTGTTTGGCTGATTTATTGCACTGTCCTTTCCAAAGATGGAACCCAACAGACCAAATCCTCGACCCCATCTGCAAGATAACAAAAACCAATAATCTTATATTTGAGCACTTGCTTTTTCACACCTCAAATTTCAGTTCGTCAGCACAAAAGGTAGATCTGGCAGGACCACAGCTTTCCCAGTACACAGTTTAGGTCGCTCCTTAACAACTAAACAGTCTGCACTTGCTAGATAAAAAGATGCCCTATGCATTCCTG
>NW_005842618.1:875671-884873 GCF_000455745.1 Alligator sinensis | reverse complement strand
TTCCTGCTGGACATTCTGGTTCAGCACATCAGAGCAAGGATTCCCAGAAGAAACGCATAATAGCCCAGTAACTGGGTATGAAGTCCCCCCCTAGAAGTTACTAGTTTGCCAAAGATAAAACATTTCTTTCACTGAAGATAACTAGCAAAAGGTTCACTCAACTACAGCATGGAATGCGACTAATTTATTATCTCAAAAACCGGGCAGGCTACAACATTTAGCCGTGTGATTTTTTTTAATCGGCATTTGTGTATTTTAGCTAAGAACAAATTGTTCCACCTCTCAAACAGAAAGTTTTTAAGAACAGCTGATGGTCAGCGCAAAGCAGCAAACAGAAGAGGGCCTCCCGACGAGACGAATAGTGAACTGACCAATTTCAAAAGCAGCTCTAATGGCAGAACACCATTTGCAAGATTACTATTAAAAATAAGGTATCAGTATTTCATTCGAACATCAAACCAAAATCTTCTTAAGCTGCAAGCTATGTGTACATTACAGACTCTGTCAGTCAAAGGTGTGAAGTAGGAACAGTCCCAACATACAGCGCTGGGCCAGCAAAAGCCTCTATGGGAGATGCATTTTAGTCACCAAGACTGTTTAAGTAGGGGAGTTCACTGGCTGAGGAAGGGAGGGAGCACTCTGCTGATATACTTTAGTTGAAATTTCATACCACTTGTGTAGTATACTTGTGTGATTAGAGCCCAGCCTCCTTGTACTATCTTAGTGTCTCAATTCCAATGGTTCCATTTTGCCCTTTATCTCCAAAACACTTCGCAGGCTGCTAAGGCCCCTTGATCAACATTTGTTCAATCTCTTGAGGATGTTTCGTAAGAGTTAAAATAAACCAGCCCCCTTCAAGAAAGTGTGTTCATTAATTCAACTATTATGCACTTTCTCTCTTCTTCCTCGCCCACCACACTGGAGATTACACACCAATTCCTAGAAAGCAAATAACCTGAAAAAAACCAAAAACCAAAAAACGGTAAGCCCATGTTAGCTTTCCCCATTTATCAAGAATGTGAAGTGCCATTTTGGAAGTGCTACCAATCCATCTTCTCTTATAAAGTGCCACTAAAGTTCAGAAGGATCTTGCTGGAACAACGACTTCCCAATCACATTTCAAATAAATATTAAATTAAATTTAAAAGGTCTAGTCTAAAGCTTTAACTGAATAAGGCTGTCACAAACAACCGATCTGAAAACACTGCCAACATACTCACCCCCTTTAGCAACCTGTACATAGCTGCAATAACTGTAAAAAGGCCAGTGTGGTAGAAGCATTTTCAGCTTGCAACTGTTAAATATCTTGTTGCTGTTGCCCTAAAAGCTGCGAAGTTTCAGACTATTCTAACCTTCTCCCTTATTCCACGTCCTCAGCTATAATCAATCAATCAGAGATGCCAGTAGCCAAAGAAAAACAAGTTTCTTTCAGTGTTATAAGGTCTGAAACACAAACACGCTTTTGTGCCAAAATGTTTAGGATTCCATTTAGATTTGGGATGTATATTTTTATGTATGGGCAGTTTCTCTGTGGGAATGGTTAGGTCATCTTGTGAACTGTGGCACTATCCCACGAGAAGTTGGTCAAATACTGTCCAAATATGTATGAAAGTGCTTTTTGGAGTACAGATGGAATTCTTCTCTCCTGCCTCACCCCCTCCAACCCCATTTATGTTGATAGCACAATACGCCATCATCAGCAATGAACTGAGACTGACATTTCATGGCGGCTGGTCCAGGATTGTGAAGTGGACACCCCAAAGAATAAGGAACCACCTCAAACCTTATCACTCTCTACCTTGTGTTCAACGCCCATTTCTTTGGCCTTGCCTACATTAACTAATACAAAGCAATATGTACTGGTTTATTTAAGAAAACAAACAGAAAAATTAAAACACTAGGTTCAGCTATACATCTTTCTTCCATGGGGTGAAAAAAGGAGAGGAGCCATATCATTACCCAATGCATTATGGATAGAGGCCACCAGATACTATATAGTTATGAATATCACCGACATAATTATGAAGATCACCAACTCACCCACTTATCTGAGCTGTTATCTTGGACTGGCTCCCAAATGACGGCTGCACCACACGCAATGCTGACAGAACGTCACTGTTGAAGGACTTAAGGACCCAATCAAGTGAGACCTCTTCCATCAGCACCTCAACGAAAAACTGGCAAATTCCAATCAACAACAACGAGAGAATGGCGGCAGCACTTGGGATGCCGTCAAGTCCACCATCACTAGCGCCTGCTGTCGAATTCTCTACCAGGAAACACCGAGACTGGTTTGATGAAAATGACCAAGAGATCCAAGAGTTGATCAACCAACGGCACAAGGCCTTTTGTGCTTGGCAGAACAACACCAACTCCAAGCAAAAGAAACTGAACCTCCAAAAAGCCACGGCAGAGATCCAAAGGAGGGCCCACAATATGAAGAACAGATGGTGGGAAGACAAAGCAAAGGAGATTCAATGTCTTGATGGCATCCACAAGATGAGCCGTTTCTTTAGTACCACCAAAGCCACTTACAGTCCAAGTACTCAGGAACCAACCCCCTTAAGACCTAAGGATGAAGGAGACCTGATCAAGGAAAAGAGAACCATCCACACCTGCTAAAAGGAGCATTTTGAAGGCCTTTCCAAATCAAAACTGGTGTTGATGAGAGTGTTTGCAATTCCATCCTGCAACACCCAGTCAGAGACGATCTCAGAATCCCTCCAACCCTTGACAAGATTAGGAGAGCCATCAAGCTGATAAAAAATGACGAGACATCTGGAGCAGATGAAATCCCTGCTGAAATCTTCAAGCAGGTGGGAGACGGACTTACGTCACAGCTCCACGCCCTCATCCTCAGGTTCTGGAATGAGGAAATCCCAGCTGGCCTCGGAGATACCACGATTGTGACACTCTTCAAGAAAGAAAACAGGTCTGACTCTGGAAGTCAGAGGGATCGCCCTGCTGTCCACAACAGGAAAGATCATTACAAGAACCCTCCTGAACCATCTCCTTCCATTTGCTGAAGAGGTCTTTCCAGAATCTCAGTATGGATTTAGGGCATCAAGAGGCACAACCGACATGACCTTCACTGCTCAACAGCAACAGAAAAAGTGCCAAAAACAACATTAACCTCTCTATATGGCCTTCTTTTACCGCAAAGGCCTGTGACTCTGGTCAACCAAGAAGCGCTGTAGAGGATCTTTCTGAGTACAGATGCCCACCAAATTGTGTCACCATTCTTTGCTTGCTCCCTGACAGTATGAGCAGCTCTTCTCTGAAATGGATCTGATGCAGATCCCTTTGAGGTGAAGACGGGAGCTAATCAAGGTTGCATCGTTGTTCCAACACTCTTCTTGATATTCCTTACTGCTACATCTGACCACCAACAAGCTTCCAGTCGGAGGGGAGCAAAACTACCAAATGGATGGTAAGCTGTTTCATCTCAGCGGATTCTGAGCCAAAACCAAGAAAACACCGACCTCAATCATCAAGCTCAGGTCAGGTATGCCGATTATGCTGTAGTGTGTGCTCATCAGAAGCAGACCTTGAAGCAATCATCAACATCTTTACTGAGGCATACAAGAAAATGGGACTGATGCTTAACATTCACAAGACTAAGGTCCCCCATCAACAAGCAATCCCCAGCTCTGGTCATTCAGATTTATGTTGAGACTCTGGAGAACACCCGAGTATTTTCCATGCCTCAGAAGCCATCTCTTGCAGAAGGCCAACATTGACAAAGAAATCCAACATCACCTCAAACACACAAGCACAGCCTTTGGATGCCTGAGGAAATGGGTGTTCAAAGATTGCAACATCAAATTGAAAACAAAGCTCATGGTTTAATCAAGCAGTCATGATCCCTAACTTGCTGTACCGAGCCGAGATGTGGACACTGTACAGGAGACACCTCAAGTTGCTGAAATACCATCAATGCTACCTGCAGAAGATCCTTCGAATCCAGTGGGAAGACAGATGTGCCAACATTAGCATCCTTTCACAAGCAAATACCACGAGCAACAAGACAATGATCTTTCAACAACAACTTGCTGGGCTGGCCATGTCATCTGGATGTTAGACTCCAGAAGCAAGTTGTAATTGTAAATCAATGCATATATGCTCAAGAGGAGGGCAGAAAAAGCATTACAAGGACATCCTCAAGGCCAACTTGAAAAAATGCAAACTGACATTAACTCATAAGAGACTATCGCCCAGGACCACCCCAAATGGAGGAAGAGTCTGCTACAAGGATCTCAGTACTTCGAAGCCTCATGATGACAACAGGAGATGGAAAACCAGGAGTGGCAGAAACAGCATGTCGTGGACTGAACAAAGAATCAGAGCCACCCACCCCACACAGAAACACGCCCAAGTTGCAACAGAACCTGTTGATCCCGGATTGGCCTTGTCAGCCATCTTCGGACCTACAGATAAGACGATCACGAAAGACTATCATCCTCAACTGCCAGGGATTGCTGATGAGTTATGTATGCAAAACAAAAAAACCTACATGAAAAAGAGGTAGCCTCCAGAAGAACATAGGAGTAGTGTCAATCTACTGCAGATAACTTCATAAGCTGTTTGCTCTTACAGATCCCAAAGCTACTTTAAAATACCAAAAGCTACTGACACAGAGTACACAAGACCCTATCCTGTCATCAACCCTCAGCTGAATTTTCCAGAACTGTGGTTTTAAAGCCACACTCCTTTAGACTAGGACTCTAATAACCTGCCAAACCATTCAGCAAGTTGCACATACCGCAAGTATCCAAAATGCAAATGAAGTTAAAAACAAACTTTGCTCCTAGTTTCTCTACCTTGGAAGTCACAGAATTGTCCCATGCATGTCCAAAGTTGAAAAACTGGTTTATAACTAATGCAGTAAAGTAAAAGGCATGAGAAGCTGCCTCCAAGCCCCATTCTTTTATCATCCATGTCTAGCATTTCTTCATGATGCTATTCTAGCATTCTTCCTCCTCTTGATAGTTAATTACCAAATGCTTAAAATTCCAACCTTTTAAATCTGACTAAATAGAGATTTTCAGCTGACTAAATAGAGATTCACTTCTTCCATTTCCCCTTGCCACTGCTCCCACAGCAAGGGAAAGATGCACAAATTTAATCTAAGGCTTATGCGTATGAAATAGCAAAGTGCAGCAGTGTAGCCTGCTGCATAATGTTCCTTTCAGTTTACCTTATAAATCTGTAATCATAGAAAATAGAATCATAGAAAGTGAGGGTTGGAAGGGATCGCAGGAGGTCATCTAAATCCAGTGTTTCCCAACCAGTGGGACGTGTCCCACTGGTGGGACTCAAAGGTCATGTAGGTGGGACTTCAACTCATTGCCCGATTGAAAAAAATCAGTTGTTTGTACTTCAAATAGATGAACCCACAGATATCTCGAACAGTGCAATTCTGTGGGGTTTTGTTTTTATCATGGTGGGACCAGGGTTTTTTGACAAAATAGCTGGTGGGAAGTAAGGTGCAAAAGGGTGAGAACCAGTGATCTAGTCCAACCCCCTGCTCAAAGCAGGATCTGTCCCCAACTAGATCATCCCAGCCAAGGCTTTGTCTAGCCAGGTCTTTAAAGCCTCCAAGACCTTCCACCACCTCTCTGGGTAACCTGTTCCCATGTTTTACTACCCGCTCAATGGGAAAATTCTTCCTATTATCTAACCTAAACTTCCCTTGCTGCAATCCAAGACCATCTGTTCTCATTTGTAATAAGCTTTTTAAAAGTGACTGACTAGTATTTGACTTGGAACACATTTAAAAAGGGTTGATAAGGCAAGTTATTTTTTAAAAGCTGAACACGAATCTAAGGTTTTTTAGTCAGACCTGCAAAGTTACCAGTTACTACTGAAATGCTTCACCTACCCTTTTTGGCCTTATGATTGAGTCAACCCTTACAATATTGATACAATATGTAGCCATATATCCCCATCTGCAAACAAAGTGAAAAGTGAGCTTTCAAGGCATAAACCATCCCACTAGTTTAAAGAAGAATACAGCACCCTGGAAACTAGTGAGGATAATTTTGACAAAAATAATTATTTAATGGCTAGTCATCTAGAAGAAACAGAATTTGTTTTCTTGATTGTTACATGCAGTGGTTAGGCTGTTTCCTACCCTCTACCTCAGCAAGCCTTTTGTAAATGTGGAAAAGGGGCCAGGGGAGTCCCTGTATTAAACCACATTCACCCCAAGGGAAAATGCACCACTTGGTGTCAGAAATCTTATATGCTGTATGATTGCATGAGACCAAAAGCCCCGAACATCCCTTACTTAGCTATCAGAAGTCCCCTCCCTGCAAGTTTTTGTCTGAATATCAAAAATTTAGGAAGAACATTTAGGAACCATGAACAAGGCTGTTGTGTTCACTGGACCTGAACAGGGGAAGAGTATGAAATGCTTTATAATATAGGAGTCACCAGCACAATCTAAATGTAATGCCAATCAGGATACAAGAACTTGTCAATACATTAACCTGACTACTACAATACAAAGCTAACCATTTTAACAAGCTTAGCTAAACTGCCACCCTGACTTCTGTTAAAAATCTATGCACAGGTTTACATTTTATGCTCTTATTAGCAGGGGTGCACCAATACAAATTTTGGGGGCTGATACCAATAGCTGATTTTTAAGGAGACATTTAGGCTGATACCGATCTGATTTCAGATACCAGTCAGCAGCTTGAAGAGCTGAGTCCTGCTGGTAAGTCTTGTGGGGTGGAAGGGGAGGGAGGAAAGAAGGGGCATGGGGAGGAGCAGATCGAGGCCTCTGTAGTGAGGGAGAAGTGGGGCTGGGGCAACGGGATTGAGTCGTGGCTCATGGGGTGGGGGGGAGGGGTTCCCACCACTGTGTGCCGTTTATGTGGGAACCGCTGGTCCAGCAACTCAACCGGCACTCGCCCACTTGTCCAGAAGCTCCTGCCGCTGCTCCCACCACTCGTCTGGGAGGGCTTGGGGGGGCATGTGCCCCCAGATCTGCACAGGGCAGGCTCTTTCCAGCAGGGTGGGGCTGGGAGGAAACTATGGGGGAAGGAGGAGGCTGCAGCCACCCCAAAATTTGCCGTAGCCCCCCTCAACCCTTCTCACAGTGCCGCCACCACCTTCCCCACTGGGAAGAGCTTGGCACAGCCCTGGCCCCAGCCCGCACATGCACAGGCCAATTTCCAAAACAGACAATTTTTTTTTTTTATATATCCATGCCAATCTGATATCAGACTAATGTATCGGTGCACCTCTACTTATTAGATTCTACTTTTTAAAGAGGACACTACATTTAAAAAACAAAACAAAAACAAAACTAGCCCTCTAAACTTTCAGCAAATTGCTTTTTTTTTTTTAAGAGCACAAAGCAAAGATTCCTGCTCCTTTGCTGCTATGCTATTAAAAATCCTTTGAGTTTTTGCAAAAGCAACGCTCAGGATCACCTCCTCCTTTGCTTCCCCACTGTGCATACTTCTGACTCAATTTCAACTTTGCTGCTGTTCCCAGAGTAGTGCCTGACTGTCAGATGATGCACGAAACATTGATATGCAGTTGACCGTAAGTGGAACAGACTACATAAAGTCTTATTAAATGCAGTGGGAGACAGAAAAGGACTTCATTCTAGTTTTTCAGTTAAAGGTACTACTTGCAGCTAAGTTTGCTTCACAAGCCAGGATTTAATCCATCTTTTTAGGGCTTTCTAGGGCATGAATATCAGTCTTATAATCTTTCTTTTCAGCTGTGGGCCCATGTCATTGCCCAAGGTAACATACAGGACAACAAAGAGTACAGGTCTGATCCAAACTTACAATTCCCAGATTAATAGATTAGTAAGCAATGAATTAAATTCATGTTGCTTGATTTTTCCTTTAATGCATAGATTTATAGACATTAGGGGCTGGAAGGGACCTTGCAAGTTTGAGTCCAGCCCCCCTGCCATAGGCAGGAAGCCTTTTGGGGTCAAATGACCCCTGCAAGATAAGCATCCATGCCATTTGAATGAATCCAGAATAGGTGCTTGCACCACCTTTGGGGGGAGTCTGTTCCAGACCCCAGACACTTGGACCATAAAGAAGTCCGGGATCAAAGTGGCATTGAAATATGGATATTAATGTTGATTCAGTTTACCCATTCATCATAAGCAGAAGTATCAGGGGAGGTTTCCATTCCACAAGCACTGATAAAGCTGTCACTACTAGGTTCTTGAACAGTTATTCAAAAAACTTAAATTCTGCCCCCACTGTCCCAAGAAGGCCAGATTCATCTGTGCGGTCCCCTCCCCTGCTTTGGGGATATTGCCATGTTTTTTTTTGGATTGTTACCCAGACTGAATCCAGCCCACCATGTTCTCAGAGTGCTCTATCCATGACACAATCCATCAGAGATCTGAATCATACTGGAACACGGTAGGCTTCAAGATCCTTAAATGCATATTTAATTTCACTAAACATGGCCTTACAATGCAAGTTTTTAAATAATCTGGGTTACGATGCTTTTGATTTTTCCCTATGCAATTTGGCTTCTTTGGAAAGTCCAAGTAGGTTCACATTAAAGTGCAATTGCTGCAGTTATCTTTCTAGTTTTCATTTAATATCCAGTAAAGAAACACATCTTCAGAATTTATGGTTGCAAATATTTCATCCTGACCTCCAAGAGGTTCAACAGTTGGTCTTCCACAGGCTACAGAAACTACTCTATCTATTTTAGCTGTTCTAATAACCATCACTTCCAATGCAATTAGTGTCACTCATTATTGGGTCTCTCCGCATACGAGGTCAAGGAATCCTTAAACTGTAATTCCAGTCTTGCTTTGCTGAACAGTGCTAGTATGTTGGCTTCACTGCTCTCTGAATGTTCTCCGAGTATAAAACAGGGAAAATGTTTTATACACTAGCATCAACATTAAATTAAATTAGTCTGATCAGGGAGCTAACAATTTGTGCCAAAAAGGAAATTCAATTAAGTGCAATTGTTAAAGGAGCGGCTTATGTGGTACACTCAAAAAAAGCAAACAAACAAAAAACCCCCAACAAAGCTACAGAAAAAAAATGCACGACATTATCAATTCCTTTCCTTTACTGACTTCTGACTGCCCACTCCCAGACTAGTCAAGTGCTTGGTTGTGAAAGTAATACTGATGAAATCGCTCTGCATGATTCAGTGCCACACAGAAACACATTCTTTGCAAGTCTCCTTATGCCCC
>NW_005842618.1:865929-875661 GCF_000455745.1 Alligator sinensis | reverse complement strand
GAGTGTCAAACTCATTCAGTCCTGTGGGCTAGATGAGAGTCACTAGGCCAGTCTGATCAACCCCCTGTAAAGTGCCTGCAGCACTGGGTCCAGCCTGCACACAGCAGGCGCTAGCCACTGGAGCTGGCATGGGACGCATGCTGCCTGCAGTGTGCAGGCTGGATGCAGAGTTGCAGGCAGCACAGGTGTCAGTCTGGGGCATATCATACAGCCTGTGCCCAGATCCCTTGTGCAGCGCTGGGTCCAGCCCACATACACTCTCTGCCGGCCCCAGGAGCCACATACAGAATGAGCCCTGGGGCCCGCATGAGCAGCATCGGAAATATGCTGCAGGCAGTGCCCCACTGGACCAGCCCCAAAGCCTGTGTGCAAGACCAGTCTGGCAGGATACTACATGCAGTGTGCACCCTGTGCTGGTTCTGTGCTGCATGCAGCACACACAGCTGGTCCATCCCTACACACGGCCCATGCCATCTCTGATGCTTGCCTGCGCATGTGGCCCCTGGAGCCAGCCACAGGGTGTGTGCTGGCCATGGCATGCAGGCTGGACCCAGTGCTGCACACAGCACGTGGTCCAGGGCACAGGCTGTGTGTGGCTCCCTGGATCAACCCCTTGTATTGCCTGCAGCCTGGGACCAAAGCATGGGGTCACAGAATCATTAAAAACAAAAATTAGGGTTGGGAGGGACCTCAGGAGGTCATCTAGTCCAACCCCTGCTCAAAGCAGGACGAGCCCCAAATAGATCATCCCAGCCAAGGCTTTGCCAAGAGGGGCCTTAAAAACCTCCAAGGATGGAGATTCCACCACCTCTCTGGGTAACCTGTTTCGGTGCTTTACCACCCTCCTAGCAAGCAAGTTTTTTCCTAATATCCAACCTAAACTTCCCTTGCTGCAACTTGAAACCATTGCTTCTTGTTCTGTCATCTGCCACCACTGAGAACAGGCCAGCTCCATCCTCTTCTGAATCCCCCTTCAGGTACTTGAAGGTTGCTATTAAATCCCCCCCAAGTCTTCTCTTCTCCAAACTAAATATGCCCAGGTCCCTCAGCATCTCCTCATAAGTCATGTACCCCAGCCCCCAAGCCATTTTCGTTGCTCTCCGCTGGACTCTCTCCAACTTGTCCACATCCTTTCTGTAGTGGGAGGAGAGGGGCGCAAAACTGAACACAATACTCCAGAAGTGGCCTTACCTGTGCAGAACAAAGGGGAAAAATAACTTCCCTCAGTCTGCTAGCAACGCTCCAACTAATGCAGCCCAGTATGCTGTTAGCCTTCCTGGCAACAAGGGCACATTGCTGACTCATATCCAGCTTACTGTCCACTGTAACCCCAAGGTCCTTTTCTGCAGAGCTGCTGCCCAGCCAGTCAGCCCCCAGCCTGTATCGGTGCATGGGATTGTTCTGTCCGAAGTGCAGGACTTTGCACTTGTCCTTGTTGAACCTCATGAGATTCCTTTTGGCCCAATCCTCCAATTTGTCTAGGTCACTCTGAATCCTAGTCCTACCCCCCAGCATATCTACTATACCCCCCCCACCCCCCCAGGCTTGGTGTCATCCGCGAGCTTGCTAAGGGTGCACTCCACCCCATCTTCCAGATTGTTAATGAAGATATTGAACAAAACCAGCTCTAGAACCGACCCCTGGGGCACTCCACATGATGCTGGCTGCCAGCTAGACATTGATTACTACTTGTTGAGCCTGACAATCCTGCCAGCTTTCTATTGACTTTATAATCCATTCATCCAACCCATACTTCCTCAGCCTGCTGCAAGAATGCTGTGGAAGACAGTATCAAAAGCCCTGCTAAAGTCAAGGTATATCATGTCTACTACTTTACCCTCATCCAGAGCCAGTCATCTCATCATAGAAGGCAATCAGGTTGGTCAGGCATGACTTGACCCTGGTGAATTCATGCTGACTGTTCCTGATCACCTTCTTTTCCTCCAAGTGCTTAGAAATGGATTCTTTGAGGATCTGCTCCATGATTTTTCCGGGGACTGAGGTGAGGCTGACTGGTCTGTAGTTCCCTGGATCCTCCTTCTTCCCTTTCTTAAAGATGGGCACTATGTTTGCCCTTTTCCAATCATCCGGGACCTCTCCTGACTGCCGAGAGTTTTCAAAGATGATTGCCAGTGGCTCTGAAATCTCATCAGCCAACTCCCTCAGCACCTTCAGGTGCATCCCATTCAGCTCCATGGACTTGTATATGTTCAGCTTTTCTAACTAGTCCCTAATCTGTTCTTCTGCCACTGTTGGCTGCTCACCTCCTCCCCAAACTGTGGTTCCTGGTGCAGTAGTCTGGGAACTGCCCTTGCCTGTGAAGACCGAGGCAAAAAAGGGCATTGAGCACTTCAGCGTTTTCTACATCCTCTGTCACAAGGTTGCCTCCCCCATTCAGTAAGGGATTGACACTTTCCCTGACTTTCCTCTTTTTGCTGACATAGTTACAGAAACCCTTCCTGTTACCCTTCACGTCCCATGCTAGCTGCAACTCCAGCTGTGCTTTGGCTTTCCTAACTTCATCCCTGCATGCCCGAGCAATATTCTTATACTCCATCCCAAGTTGTCTGTCCAAGCTTCCATTTCTTGCAAGCTTCCTTTTTGTGTTTAAGCTCATTGAAGAGTTCTCTGCTAAACCAAGCTGGTTGTTTGCCAAAGTTACTATTCTTCCTGCACATCGGGATGGTTTGTTCCTGAACCCTCAGTAAGGTTTCTTTAAAATACAACCAGCTCTCCTGGACTCCTTTCCCCCCCTCAGACTGGCCTGCCAAGGGATCCTGCCCATCAGGTCCCTGACAGAGCCCACAGGTTGGATCATATGGCTCCATGGGCTGTATGTTTGACACCACTGATTTAGAGTAAAGGCAGTTCGCACCAGTCCGAGGGGCCCGTTTAAAAGAAACTGCCTTTACGAAAGATGCTACTGTCCAAATCAATGAGAACTTCAACAATATCACTTTTTCCCCCTTATTTGGCTTGTCAATCTTTTTTGTTTGGTTGGTTGTTTTTTTAAAGAGGTTCATATACAGTGTGAAAAGAATTGGTCGCAGTGTTTAAAATCTTAGTTATAGTAGTAAACTACATACACTAGTCTAGACCATTTGTGCCAGCTTTCTTTAGCTAAGTCTCTTGCAAAAATGAAGAGGATCTTTCCAAGACTCAGCTCTTTAAAACCCAGCTGCCATTGCTGCAAATAATTCAAGCAAGGTTGTTGAAACTCTCAAAGAGATGCACTTGTGCACTTAGGGTAATTTTTAATTATTCTAAAGCAATACTTATATGTTTAATACTTGTTGATAGAAGGCACAGATGTGATTTGATCCAAAAGATGACGATGCAGTGAGAAATTGTTAGTCATCAGCTCTTTGCACACTTGTCAATTATATTAGTGTTCCAAAACAACAAAGAACGTGCACTTTAAAAAGTGACTGCTCCACTACCAGTTAGCGAGGAACCCAAACTACCACCACACAGACAACAAACAGGACTTCCCAGAGCATCTTCCACATTAAAATGATCAAGTAAACAGCTCCCAGGTTTCACACTGATTTAAGACCTGCCACTGTCAGCTGAAACTAGAAGGAATTCCAAGCTTGCCAAGCACAATAAGAGAAACTTAAAACTGACAGCTGGCATTCAAGTGGGTAGCTTGCACTATGCACACAGGTTCAATTCAGAATGCAAGTTCTAATAAGGTGAGTAAAGCTAACCTTTACTCATGCGATGCCTTTTACCAAAAACTGATGTAAAGATCAAAGAATCTAGAAAGCCTTTTAAGTTCTTATCATTGCTAAGCATTCTTTAGAGGTTTTGGACACAACCTAATTCATATCTATATGGTCACTTGGGTCACTACCACTTCTAATTGAAGCTCTTATTAAAAGCCAACATGGGGAAACACTGAAAACTCCACCCTGGGACTCTGCCAAAAATGCTCAAGAATACAGTAGATACACCTTCATGCTTAATATTAAATACTACTAAAAGGCTTAACAACCAATATTAGTTTTATTCTATAAACTGTTTCCACATTACATAGTAGTAAGGGTACAAACAAAAGAATGTCAAGTTTAAAGTCAGCAGAATCACAAGGTAATGGTAATTTTGCATCAGAAAGCATTGATTATTCAAACTGAAACTTGCCACCAATATATTCACTCTAACTTAAGAAAGCAGAGCTTACAGCCAGGGTTAAAAAAGTTAGGTAACACAAGCTTGAAATTACTTGGTTAAAATTTCTGCTATATCATACAAAGTAAATCTCAAGAGTATTAAAGGACAGAAAAAATATTTTAAGACTAACTGTCCATGTTACTGCTTAGATCACTGGAAGTAAAACACTGCCATACACGGAGAAGTGCATATATTTCTGAAGGGCATCGCAAACTTGTTGAGCCTCCACTAGGTAGCAAAAATACATGTTCCAATTTAACGATACAACCATAGTCCCTAACCTCCAGCAGCCCATTGGCAACAATGCTGAACAACTCGTGTTGTGGCTACCATTGTAATTCAACCTCCCTGTCCAACTCATTTTTAACTTTTTAATTTCCTGTGGCCAATGTTGGAAAAAATTTGAAAACAGCTATTACTACCAGCGATTTTCAAAACAACTTTCTTCAGAAAGCAAGCCACAGACAATGCTACAGACTAACTGCAAAATTATCTTTGTATTCTTGCTCTCTGACTACTCAGAAAAACAAGTCTATAGGTCTGCAGCTTGAAAGAAACTACAGCAACCAAATTAAACCCCTCCAAAACATTTACAACCAGACCCATTTCCATGCCACAGCTACCTCAGCAGTTTAAATATTCTAGGTACTGCTAAATAACATCCGACCTCCCTACACTACTGTCCTTCAAGAAAGATCTAACAACGAAACTTCATTTTTGCTTCACTGAATCAAAGATGCTCAACAAAAATACTAAACTTGCACTCCATCTCACTGAAGTCGCAGGAAATCAACTGAAAAATAATTCATATTAAAGTTTCACTACTGACAAGCAAGTACCAGTCAAAAGCCACTGCAAAGCTTTAAAATGCTAAACAAGCCTGATCTGCATGTAGTAGACCAAAAGAAGTAGCTAGACAAGCTTTTCAGCTTTCAAGCTAGAACTGACACTATTTGTTTCTTACCTTACATCAATCAACAACAGATGCAGCAGTCAGGGTTAGAAGTATTTGGTTATTCTCTTGCAACTACAGCAATAAGTAAAGGGCTGGTGTGTCAGTGAACTTACCATTAAAGTCAAAGAAAACTGCTATAAAATGTTCTTAACCTGGAATCAAGCAAAACTTGACAGACATCAAGTTTACAGCAACTGCCCCATAACAGAACTGAATGGAAACCTGCAATATAAACATCAGGTTAAGCGTGAGGTCAAAGCAGCTTGGATCCATGTCCCATTTGTGCAGATAACAGGTTCTTATGAACTTGATTTTTAAGTGCAAGGTGCATGGGAATTTGCAGGGCATTTGGTTTTTTTTAATCAAAATATTTGTACTAATAAACAGTTCTCTTGTGAATGCAGTTATACAAGTACACCTTATTCCTGTGCTGCGCAGGGATAATCTATATCAGAATAGATATGGTACACAGTCAAGTAGTATAATTTTGATATTCAGACAAGCCTTAGGTCACATTAACAGTACTAACAAAAACTAGAGAAGAGCTACCAGGACAGAAAGAAGAGTTACAAGTTACATAGCCATGCTCAACAAATCTAGTCAGAGCTCCATGAACTTGTCCTTAATGCAAGTAGAATTATCTGGCAGCTTATTTAGCAAAACTGCCAACTTAAGTTGAAGTACCTTCCTTTTTCAGGCCACAGTTTTTCAGAACAGTAGCTTTAGAGTGGGTTACAAAGGCTAAGGGGATGGGAAAACCCATAACTTGACTTATTTAATAACTTTTGAATAGCAAATTCCTAATACAGCTTATCTGGAGAGCTACACCCCTAAATTAATGTCAATTCTTAAAAGCTACTGGACTTACCTGTATTCTAGGACTTCTCTGATAAGTCAATTGAAGGTGCCAAGCTCGATCAATATTGACTGTTTCCAAACCATCCTCATATACGTAGCTTGATGAAAGGTGCAAATATTGCTCAAGTTCTACAACAAAATCACCCCTCATGGCCATTCACACTAACCCCCAAAAGTCTGTCTCAGGGCTACTACCTACACATCCGACATGCCAGGGGAAGTGGCTACTTACACTTCATAGCCACTCAGGAACCTGCTTCATTCCAAAATATACTTAAAATGAACCCGGTACCACCCGAAAGTCACTGCCAAAGTTCTAAAAGCTGTGCACTGCACTGTGCAAGAGGATGCAAGGTTTCTCTCCTAAATATCAGAGGGACACAAAGTGATATTGTTTGCAAGCTTATTTATGGAACATCTACAACTCTTCTGGGATAAACCTTTTCTAGTTTGATTAGTAACAGCAGTTCCTAAACTCTTCAACAGATTTCTTCATAAATAAAAAGTTCACTGGCTATTTACGCTCATGAATAATTAAGTTATTAAAACAACTGATGTCACCGTCAACTGAAAGTGTTGGCTATTTCCTTAATTCTTCAGATGCAGGAACACATTAGGTGCTAGTGCTCTTGCTAACCTTCCTTTAAACAAAAAAAGAAAGAGAAAGAAAAAAAAAATCAACTGACATGGGAATACAGGATTGGAAGGGACCTCCTGGGCTATCAAGTTCAGTCCCTGCATCTGCAGGCAATCCTTAACTCAAAGAAGCCCCATAATATCAGATCCAAGCCTTGCACTCAAGGCACAATAACTGAATCACCAAGAATACCCTATAACATGTTAGAGGTAAAAGCAGGGTAGATGCGAGTACTGCTAACACAACAAGGAAATAGTTAATGCATGTTCTAAAGGCCCCAGGACAGTGTTTCTCAACCTTTTAAACTCAAGGCACCCCTCATTAGATTTAAGGCACCCCTTGTTAGACTTGAGACATCCTGCAGAAAATGTTGGCTTTTAGTTTTTACAAGTTTTTTTGATTACAGACAAAGTCATGTTGCAAAGAACTCAGAAAGACAACAGGTCACTACAGATTCCTATTTGATATCCCCAAGTTTATCTTATGAATTATGTTTGCACACCTAACAGTGTTAACACTGTGTGGCATACTTTAAAGGATCAAGGCACCCCAGTTGAGAATCTCTGCCCTTGCATTAGGACTGTGCTGCATGCTACAAAAGGCAAATAAAAAAAAAAGACATGGTCCATGCCAGTCTGATCTCGTTTGGATAAACTAGTTATGCTGAAAGCCCCACTTACACAAGCAAAATACCCAAGATCAAATGTCTGATTACTGTCCTACAGCTTTGTTAATTATACTTCAGTGACATAACACAGGTAGCCTTGATGTAGTTTTAATTGCATGCTTTGATCATCGTATCTAAGTCTTCCCCCTCTAGATTCAGACATCTGATTTCAAGTTGCATCTGAAAGGGAGAAAAAAAAGATTCTCAAGTCTCACCATAAGCTAAACAATATCTGATAATCAACAGAAAAGCAAAAGATGGGGTCCCAACCCAGCCCCAATAGGAACTGCCTTTCACATATTTCGTTGATGTGTGTATGTACAGATATGATACAACGTTAGTTTCAGTCACAACAGAACTAATTTTAGCTTTAATGAGAGTAAGCTCAATGTTAAGCAGTTAGACTGCATTTGAAGAAAGAAGTTAACATGTCCCATGCATCCCTGACGTATTACCAGACTGTTTTCCTATAATTATTGCCTTATACGACAATAAGAGGGTTGAACATTTTAATACTTAAAATCCCTATCTGAACACTTTGTGCACGCTCTAAATTACATTCAACATTATTTGCCCAAAGTAACAAATCAGATTGTGCCCAAAAAGCAACAAGAAATAACTTTTCAATACGAATGCCATCTGGACAGCTTGCTTTATACATGTGAAGGACCAAACCCCACCAGTTCCATTCTTCTTTTCAAAAAGTGTTAGATGGATACCTAACAAACCATGCTAAGCCAATTCTTGTGTCCTCAGGCTAAAACACTAGTCTGCTTTAGGATGCTCTGTTAAAAAGAAACCTATATGCCTTACTGTAGTGGATGGTTTCTGTGTAAGTGCTGAATAACAAGCAGCGAAGTCAGAATACCAGCAGTATAAAAACAAGGGAGGCAGAACTCTACGTCACATAGGTTCAGGAACGTAGCTGTCAGCCGACGGCGGTCAGGCTAACAACACACAAGGTGGACTTGACCAGTTTCCCGCAATGCACCATACAGCACGAGACTGCTCCAAAGCAGTTGCTGCAATAATGGACAGTAAGAGGACAGAGATTTAGAAGAGGCGGCAGCATGCAAATCTATTTCGTCTCAAGGCACTGTTTTGGGAGGGGAGCGGAAGTTGAAATTTTGTGCGTCACACCAAATCATTTCCAAATTCTCAACTAAGCAGAGCTCAACTGATCCAGTCTGAGCAGTCCTACCTCTGGCAAGTGTCCTCCCTCCCAAACTCATCAGCCTGGAGCTTCAGATACCCCCAAATCCATGGCAGGCCTCCTACATGCATGCCCCGAGCCTGGAGGACTTAGGGTTCACAGTCTTGCTTGCCCCAAGCCAAAAGGCCACAGGAGCAAGCTAAAGGGAGAGGCCGAGAGCAACCCCAATCGCCATCAATTGTGCAGCCAAGATCTTCACATTTGGAGGCGTCTGTAGACCCTAGCTTCTCCCGACGAGGCACGCACACCATCATTTAACAAGGACGTGGTCAAGCTTGAGAGAGTCCAGATCAGAGTCCTACACGGCAAGTCACACACAGAAAGGCCGAGGGACCTGCGACTCTTCAGCCTGAAGAAAAGAGGGCCGAGCGGGGACCTGGTAGCAGCTTACCGCTGCAGTAGGGGAGGACATCAAGGGCTCGGTGAGCAACTGTTCACCAGGGCGCCCGAGGGGAAACCCAGGAGTAATGGCCACAATCTCCTAGACGATTGATTCAGGCTCAACACTAGAAAAACTCCTTCACAGTGAGGGTGTCCAGACTGTGCAATAAGCTCCCCGCAGAGGTGGTGCAATCACCGACCCTGGACATCTTCATGAGCAGAGCGGACGGTCACCGCGCTGGGGTCACCTCACCCCCGTTATCTTTCCCGCTCCACACAGGGCGCTGGCCCCGACCATCTCCCGAGGCCCTCCTGACCTACGCGCACGTCTTAAACACGAAACGATCGAACGGGGAAGCTCGAAACGATCGCGCTCACTAAAAACACCCGCCAAACCACCGCGTAAATACGCAAAGAGCCCCGACTCAACTTCTCGCGTTTACTTTCCGATCGCCCACTGCAAGTCGCCAGCGGCGGGCGAGAATGGGTCATGCCAGCGGAGGCACTTCTTACGTTAGGAGTCCGGGCGGCATTAAGGAAGCGCTGCCCGCCAGCCGAAAAGTCAGCCGAGAGCGATGCGGGGGCTGTCGCCTCTCAGATTAGCGAGCGTTTTGAGCCCTTTGGCTACGACGGGTCGCACCAGGGTTGACCACTGGCGCGGGCGGGGTGGGTGCGGCGCCCCCCGGCCCCCGGCTCACCTGGAGGCGATGGCGGCGGAGCAGCGGACGCGCTCGCCGAGGTCGCACAGCGCCTGGTAGCGGGCGTCGCGGCCTTTCTCGCGCTCCAGGTGCCAGGCGTAGAGCGAGAGGAGGATGCCGGCCGCGCACACCGCCGAGCGGGGCACCCGC
>NW_005842618.1:861149-865853 GCF_000455745.1 Alligator sinensis | reverse complement strand
TCCAGGGGGCGGGGCCTCCGCCGCAGCGCCCCCTAGGGGCTGGGGGGACACCGGGAGAACAAGCGGAGCAGGTGCCTCTGCAGCTCCCTTTGCAGCCGCCCAGCATCGCGGGGAAATGCAGCCCCTCCAAGCCTGCCTGGGACAGGTGCCTGAGCCCACAAGTGCCCTGGCAAACAAGTGGAGCAGCTCCTCCTTCTCTTTGCACCCCCCCCTAGCATTGTGGGGCAGTGCAACTCCTGCACCCCTCCAAGCTGGCCTGGGACAGGTGCCCTGAGCCTGCAGAAGGGCACGCGAGCCTGAAACCCGGCAGAAAAAGATTTTTTTTATTTTTTGCAGTTTCTCGGTCTAATAAAAGGGATCTCTCCAAACCAACAGTTTTGCATTTCTTATCCCGAATGCGTTTCTTAACCCGAGTGCAACTCCTGCACCCCTGTAAGCTGGCCTGGGACAGGTGCCCGGAGCCTGCGGAAGGGCGCGCAAGCCTGAAACCCGGCAGAAAAAGATCATTTTTTGTTGTTGTTGCAATTTCTCGGTCTAATAAAAGGGATCCTCTCCGAACCAAGAGTTTTGCATTTCTTATCCCAAATGCGTTTCTTATCCCGAGTGCAACTCCCGCACCCCTCCAAGCTGGCCTGGGACAGGTGCCCCTGAGCGCCTTCTCCGCTCTGGCTGCAGCCAAGGGAAGAGCTGGAGGAGGTGTGGCAGGGGGCAGGGTCTTTGGGTGAATCCGATCTCATTGGAAAAATTCTTTCTAGCGAGATTTCAGGCACAAGCTCCCTTCATTGAAATGAAACGCGTTCAGGATAAGGAATGCAAAACTCTTGGTTCGGAGAGGATACCTTTTATTAGACCGAGAAATTGCAACAACAACAAAAAAAGATTTGTCTGCCAGGTTTCAGGCTCACGTGCCCTTCCGCAGGCTCAGTTCAAGATGGTTAAAAGTCCTAAAAGTCAATAAACTTTGTTTTGGCACAGACGAAGCGGAAGGTGGAAGTGTGTTCCTCTGGGTCTATGAGAGGAAGGACGAGAGGTAGGCGAGGTGCTTTGTGGAGATGGAAGAGAAAATAAGAGTGCCTTTGATCTCTAGCCAGGGTTCATGTTCAAAAGGCCGTTGCTGTCTAGGCTCTTTCCTGGTGGTGTGGGAGACAGCACATCTGTCTGCAGAGGCAGTTTATTTGTATTGTACAGCACATTCGATGGCTGGGTTACCTGCCTGGGTTTCAAAACATGCTTTGTTGTAGCAGTGTAAGCAGTGTCTCATCTTTAATACCCCCGGCAGGAACAGATACTACTTTTCTGATTCAAGCTGTGCTTCAGACTACTAATGCTTTGCATGTTATAATGTGATATGGATGATTTCACCAGTCACACAACAGTTACATCCTACATACAGTTACATCCTGAGCCTGTGTTGGGAAGGGCAGCTAAGTTAATACTTAAAAATACATAACAGATTGCTGAAGCTCACAGGTGACTGGTAGGGGGGGAACTTGCCCCCCCGAGATTCGCCCCGATTTGACACCGCTCAGGATGGGCAGTTGTTTTGTCGTGCGAGTCAGCAGCGTGTTGGGGTGGGGACACTAAGCCACAGCACGGAAGTATAGGAGTAGATATATGGAGTCCTGATTGCCTTTCCCTCTAGACCAATATGGCTACAACCTGGGTAGCTGATGGAGTGGATATGGGGTTTTTGGCCCACCCCCAAGCCTGCCCACAAATTGTGCTCCCTCCAGACTCAGGAGGCACCAATCACCCCTGTTGAAGCTGTTTCCTAAAAGCATGGGATTTTATTCTTCCACAATAGCAAAAACCTGAAGAAAAAGGAATGCTGCATTTTCTCTCTTGAAAATAACACCTGTATTACACCTGCTCATAGAGGCTTGAATTTCACATGGTAGCAATATGTAATAATGCAAAGCTTGTGTACACCTGCGTACAACACAAATAATAGGAGGTATACCTGCCCGCACTGACAAATTGAGCAGTATGAGATTTTCCTTGTGGCTGAATCTCTGCACCAACTTAAAAAGAAATTCATACACCAGGCCCAACTGAACATCCACTAGCCCATAAGCCCCCTTCCCCCGATTTACAAAGAGGTTAGATCAGGCTCAGCAGAACAACCAGCCCTTGCTACTTTGATTGAATAAAGCAGGGATTTGGGTTTCAGTGGGATCAAATTATCCCCAGTGTAATTGTACTTAGGCTGTAGTGCCTTTGTTGCTCTTTCCACGGGCAGTACGTAATGTAACCGTGGCTCCGTATAAATAACAGACCCCTTTTCTAAAATCCTGCTGAGCCTGGTATCTCCCTTCAGGTTTCCAGAGCGATTTGCACTTTGTGGAAGAAACTAATGTATCACAGATACACATACACAAGGTTTTGGGGGGTAAATCTTTTATTAGACCACCTAAAATAGTTGGAAAAATTGACACGAGTTGCCTTTCACTTGACCCTGAGGACTCACCAGGTCCCCTCTGACCTTCACCAGGAGTCTGATGGAGCCGGGGGGGGGTCTCTTGCCTCCTGCAGGGGTGGCAGCGAGCCCTCGCCTGTTGTGGTGCTGGGAGTGGAGGTTCTGTGTCCTGCTCTTGCAGGCTCAGTGAAGGGGCCACAGCTGCCGCAGGGTGTCAGTGCCCACACAAGGAACACCCTCTTGGGCTCGGCGGTGCAAGGGGGGTCTGGCAGGGCCGCCCTTTGTGCTGCTCCAGCACTCAGTCCTGTAAGACCAGCAAGTGATGCTTGTCAGCAAGACCAGGGCCTGGGGGGCGTCTGTTGGAGCCTGCACTCAGTCCACTCAGGGAGTGAGCAGCGCCTCCTGCGCAGGTCCAACGCCTGGGGCTTCATCTGGAAGACTTTGCACATTTCAAGCCTCTCCTGCAAATCATGATCTGTTTATGTCCGGTGCCCACAGCCGCGCTTAGGGCACCCAGTCCTGGCCCTCCTCCCCCTGTGGGCAATACTAACACTTCTCAGATTTGCTGGGGACCTCAAATCTCAGCTATGGCTGTTATGAGCTTGGTTTTACAACCTCCCTCAGGTCCCTGCCATCCTGCAGATTCCCACTGAAGACAGTAAATGAGTCTGGGCTCCACCTCTAGATGTGAGCAGCAAGTTCAGGGTTTAAAGGACAGCTGGGATTTTTCTAAAGGGTTCACATTTAGGTCATAGGCCCCGCTGAAGATCTCAGCCAGGGTGCTTACAAGATGTACTGTAAGCCTGCAATAAAGCTATTTTCTTAAAAAAGGAGGGATGTCTTACAGTTGTGCATGTTGCTTTCTTGTTCAGTATCTCTGTCCTCTTCATGCCGTATGAAAGACTCTTGCAAACATGAAACAAAAATGCCAGTCCTGCTTCATTTACTAAAGTGAAAAGTCCCACTGAATGCTCAAGGCTAACTACTTGCCTAAGTTTCTTGTATGACTGGGACCTAATTTATTTTAAATTGCATTAGCACCCAGGGGGCCTGTTTTACTTTATGGGTGTAACAAACATGTGATTAACATTATGCACATGTTTAGTCACTTGGTAGAACTGCTCATAAACCTAAAGTTATGCGCGTGAGGGTTTGGAGGACAAAGATTTTGGACACAAGGGAAACTGCAAAAGAGCGAACAAATGCACAAAATAAATGGAATGAATATACTTTCATAGATTGCGAGGCTGGAAGGGACCGCAGAAGATCACCGGGTCCAGCCCCCTGCACCAAGCAGGAAAGACGGGTGGGGTCAGGTGGCACCAGCAAGGTGACCGTCCAGTCTCCTCTTGAAGATTTCCAGCATTTTCAAGTTATTACGTTCTTTTAGTTCTTTGTGATCTTAAATGTAATGACAGCAAGATGCATCTCTTGTTAGTTGACTGCACACTTTTTAAAGTCTTGTTAAGTGGTGTCATCCTGGATATGATGGATATTGGCATTGGGAAGTTTATAAATGACCATTTGTGTATACTGGTGAACTGTACGTAGCACAGCTTTGATATTTGCTAGATCCATGAAGCTATGAAAATAAAACTTTGTCTTCCTTTACAAACTGAGTGGCTTTTCTCTTTAGCAGCACTTTGGCTACCAGGTTAATCATGGTTTTACTGCTCAGTAGTGCAGTATTTCTAGTTTTCTCCCTAAGCTGAAGGGAGGTCTTTCCTGTGATACAGAAGACACGCACATATGCTCTCTGGGATCCCTCTGCAATGACGCGTACTGCCACAGAGACATCTTTCAATCAATGCAATGACATGAAATAAAGGTAGCTGTTTACTGGGATGTTTCCAATCAGGCAATATTAAAAAGAGCACAGCATACACCAGCTGGAGGGGGTTCAGAGGCAACCCTCCTCAGGGCTGGGGACGAGGGCAAGGCTCCCGCACCCCGGCCTTTGTACGGGGAGTTTAGCACACGTGTAGCTGTGGCCAACCCCCCCCAGGTAACACAGCGCTGCACAGAGCGGCGCGCGCAACCGCAGCTTGGAACCCTAACCCCGCCTCTCCTCGGCTCACGTCATTAGCGAGCGACGGTAACGTCACCACGCGCCGCCGGGCTTCGGGTGACCTTCAAGAGGACGGAAGCGGAAACGGAAGCGGCAGTCTCGCGCCGGGCCTAGTGAGGGAAGGAGGTGTCCTCCTCTGCTCGCTGCTGCAGCCGCGTCGCCGCCATTATGCCTCGGGGCAGCCGCCGCCGCACGTCCCGCATGGCGGCCCCCGCCAGGG
>NW_005842618.1:854055-861070 GCF_000455745.1 Alligator sinensis | reverse complement strand
GAAGCAGCCCGGCCTGATGGCGCAGATGGCCACCACGGCCGCGGGCGTGGCCGTGGGCTCCGCTGTAGGCCACACGCTGGGGCACGCCATTACAGGAGGGTTTGGAGGAGGAAGCGGCTCTGAGGCTGCAAGGCCCGATATTACTTACCAGGTGACTGGGCTGCGAGCCTGACTAACGCATGCTGCGGAGGTGCCTGGGCTGGGGGTGGGCCTCTGTGCTGCATAGACGCCCCGGGGCATGTTTACACACCTCATTAGGGAGCTGTGTCCCCGTGTATCGGCATCCCCCACACTGAAAAAAATGCTGTCCCTTACATCCCCCGATGAGCTTCAGTTCAAAGTGTCCTGCCGCCATTTTTCAGTGCACGTGATGCTGGAGGCTGCTTGAGCACGGTAACTTCCACGCTCCAGCAAACGCGGTTAATCAAGTGCTCCGACATGCTGGGTTTCCAGTGTGTCTGAGCCGGCTCCCCGCGTGTCTAGAGTAACTTGATGTTCATGGTGGAGATGCTACAGGTTTGACGTCTTGGGGAATAAGGTTTTAAAGATAAATATTCCAAGCCCTTGGCTGGTGGACCTGCACACAAGAGTTTCTCTCTGTTGCCTTCTAGTCAGAAATAGTATCTAGCTATCCAGTTTAACTTCAAGCGAGGCTCAGATTCCAGCAGTTGTTTGAAATGAGAATAAAATGATGATGTTACAAACAAAACCTCCTTGCTCTTCTGAAATCAGCTGTGTGAGGAGTTAAAAATGAGCTTTAAATGGTTTTAAAAATGAGCTTTTAAATGGTTAGCACCACTACTTAAATACCTCTTTGTGTAAACCGCTGCCACTTCTACAGGCCAAAAATACTAGCTGACTTATCAACTAGGATCATAAATAGAAGGGGAATAAAAGTTCCATACAGCTTCACTGAATCTGAATCCTCTCAATGGGAGGGAACAGAAATCCATGTGGAAAGCATCTGAATTTGTTTTCAGGTTGAATACTATAGATACAATCCTAGCTTCATGGATTTCAGTGAGAGTTTGTCAGTTAATTTGAAAAGAGACTGGATTTTCTTGTCAGTTGCAGAGCTCCTACCTCAGTAGGATTCTGGATTCTCACACCTTGTGTTTAGATGCATCTAACTTGTGAACCAAATGCTGTCCACTCCAACAGTAGCTTATTTTTCCTCTGAAACCGGTAGGGAGTGCAAGTCTGCACTAATTCCCACTGATATTGCATTTCTAAAACCTTGACTCTGCTGCTGTGGTTTCTTTCAGGAGCCTCAAGCAGCCCAGCCTGCTTACCAGCAGCAGCAATCGCAAAATGGCCCTTGTCTGTATGAGATGAAGCAGTTCCTGGAGTGTGCTCAGAACCAGGCTGACCTCAAACTGTGCGAGGGCTTCAGTGAAGTGCTGAAGCAATGCAGGTTTGCTAATGGTAAGTAATTTTATTTAGTTATATAGTTTGTCATACATTTCCTTTACTAGGTATTTAGTCACTGCAGTTAATTATTATGGTCATATTATTCTATGGCCTTTATTTGATCTCTTGGATACCAGAAAGATGCAGGGGTTTAATTCTAGTCCAGTAGTTCACAACCCCATTTCTGGTATAGTCCTGACTTCATGAACTAAGCTCCTGCATGGAAATGGGGTTTGCAACCCTTAGCTTGGTAGCTGCTGCTCCTATTTATTTGTGACTTCAAGTTTTGATACTTGTGCTAAATACCTGGCCTCTAATCCAGAAGTGGTCCACAACCAATGTAATAATATCCCCTCTGGCTTGTCTGAATCCAATGTAGGCATGGGAACAAGGGACTTGCACAAATTTTTCACTTGCCTCCTCTGCTGTTGCACGTCTGTCTGAAATTAGAAGTGGGAGTGGTAACTGAAATGTATTCTAGTTCTTTTTAAAGGTGTGTAAAGCACAACTACAGTAGTCAGGTACCAATGTTGTGTTGCCACTGATTGGGGCTACTTGTTTTGGAAGAGAAATTGCCAGTTGTAAAAATAGGCTTGCGTTAAAAATGACTAGTGTCATTCCACAGAACTAGTCTTCACAAATCTGCGGTGTGCGCCTTATTTGATTTAAAAAAAACGCAGATCTGCCTGTAGATTAAGGTCTGGTCTTGTTCAGATCAAAATCCAGCTTGTTATATTAATCTTGTCACTCTGTCTTTTACAGGTTTAGCGTAACTGAATTCCATGGGGTGAAGAAGCTAAAAATCAACATTCAGAAGTTCTAGTTAGAATGAAAATTGCTTCTTTACTAAAATTTAAAGCTATCTGACAACCATCTTGTTAATTCATTTATTAACCATGTGTCCTATGACAGAACACTAGAGGGCCCTCTAGTCTCTCCTTCTGTTTAGTTCCAAACATGAATGATTGGAACAAGATGATTCTAGAAGTCCATGAAAGGACTAATATAAGATGCAAAAGATAGACTTCATCAAGGTAGGCTAAATCTAAATGGTCTGTTCTGGTTTACGTGGCTTCAATGTATGTATGTGACAGACTAAATAAATATCTCTAATGAGTCTCATTGAGAACTTGGAGTCAATTTTTCTCTTTCTGGAATAGGAGCTGCAAGTAGATCTTTATTAAAGTTTCTTTATTGCCAGTAGTGTTGCTGTGATGGGAAAAGATATGGGGGCCCTCTCCATGGGGGGAAGAGCTAGCTATACTGTCAAAAGAGCTCATTTCATATATGTAGACTTCAGTCTCTTACCACCACAGTGACCTTCAAGCTTTTATTAGAAAACTAAAACTAGCACAACAATTGCCTTTGTTCTTAGCTAGAAAATCTTGGAACATGGTTATTGAGCACTCCAGGGCAAGATCACTTGGGAGCCTCATGTAGGCAACTACTGTGCCAAACTATCTGATCCTCACCATTGAGAACAAGTGATGATTTTTTCCATTTGCGTTTTAAAGCTAAAACACTCTAATACTGTCAGATCATGAAGAATATCTAATTTTGGTTGCCAGGTCTTTATTTGTGTTGCCTAGCTACTGATAATGAGCATTTGATTTCTCCTCGAGTACAACACTTCAAGCTTGTCCTTATTAAGTGTTACCTTGTTATTTTCAGACTTCTCCCACCAACCCCAAATTGTCAGGATCACTTTAAATTCTAATCCTGTCCCTCAAAGTGTTTCCATCCCCTCTCGGCTTGCCATGAACCACAAGTTTTTGTAAGCGTTTCCATTGTCTAAATTGTTAATGAAAACATGGCAAAGAACTAGACCCAGCACAGAGCCCTGTGGGCTATCACTTGAAGTGCCCTCAAAGTATGACAGTAACCCACTTGCAACTACTTTTGAGTGCTGTTTTTAACCAGTTGTATATCCACCTCATAATATAGACCATATTTCATTAGCTTGCTTATAAAAATGACAGGTGGAAGCCTCAAAAGCCTTACTATAATGAAGATACCATTTATTGCTCCTTCCTTTATTCACTAAACCAGTCACCATAATCACCTGCTATCAAAGGGGAACCAACAGAAAACAATTTGCAGAACAGTGCTTTCTCAAGCTACAAGCTTTCATTCATGGACTGTGCACCACTTACAACACAAGCTTGTGGCAGGACTCATCAAGGTTTAAATGCAACAAAATGCTTTGCTTGGTATTCTCTGGCTATTTTTCCAGGATATACACCAGATACAACCTGTGGTGGAGAAGCTGAAGCAGTGCATCTTAACATAAGATAGCTATGGGCTGAGCTAATGGGTCATGTCTCCACCACTGGGAACACGTGCTTTGTAGTACCTCAAACACTTTTGAGGTACCGAAACGCACACATAGCACACGTGAAAAGGTTCTCCAGGCTCCATATTTGCAGTGCAGAGAACTAAAATTAGATATCGAGAAATCCCAATACTTAAAATTAAATAGGGCAGCGCACATGGCTGCAGTGTGTGCTGCCTGAAACTGGAGCCTGGGCAGTCAAAGCTGCACTCTGGCTGCCAGGCAGGCTCTGTGCACCCAGATCGCCACCACTAGCCCTGGGAGGCTGTCAAGATCCCAGATAAGGCTGCTGGGGCAACCCAGGTGCTGGCACCAGCTTTCCCTATTTCACCCAGGGCAATTTACTGTGTACCAGATTGTGTATGCAGGGGTGTTCCCCAAGGACAAGTAGCAGTGGCACAATTATGTGCTGCTATTTGTCCCTAGGGAAACACATATGCATGCTTGTGGGGGATGTGCTCATGGTGGGTGCCAACTCATTAGGCCCTTAAGATTGGCCCACAGGGCTAATTGTGGGTTAAAACCAGACCCACCTCCTGCAGCAGGATTAACCACAGTGAGTGCAAGCCACTGTGTTGGCCGAGAGCTGCAGAGCTTCATGCACCCTTGCTGAAACAATCCCAAAAGGAGTTCCAAACCCCAAAATCTAGCAGTAGGCACCACCTCAGCTCCCCAACTTCCAGTCCTGCTAGGAAATGTGGGCCAGATGACAGCTCCACAGGCTAGAGACAGCCTGTTTGACACCCAAACCATGTTTGACACACCTGATTCAGCCAATAGTTGCAAAGACTTGTTGGTTATATGTAGGAATAGTGATGGTTAACATTTCAGAGATTGAGAAGATGGTTTCAAATGCCTCTTTCAACACCAACCCAGCCCAGCCTCTGGCTGCTTTACTTTTCATTCCATCCAGGAAGAGCGCACACCAACTGCAGAAGCTTCCTTAGCCTGATGTAGGGTTTTTGAACACAAAAGCTTGCTTAATAACTATTCTCCAACTATTTGGGTTGGTCTAATAAAAGATATCAAATTCACCCAAGGAACCTTGTCTTTCAACACCACTGATTTTACGTTACAATGACAGTTGGAAAATGAGGAAGAGCATGCAGGACAATTGGAGTGTGGTTGCTGAGGCTCCTGCCTTCTCAGTTTCTTACTGCCCCAGCTTTATTGGCTTCTGCATGATTATCCAACTCCTGGCTAAATTTTGTTAATGCTCATGCCAAGGTTAAATAGTTTCTACACTTTGTATAAATTTATCAGACTTCTGATTAGTAGTTGTTGTAAATAGACAAAACTGTTTGGAGAGAACAGTGATTCCTTTAGAGAGACTACTCAACTTGCTGGGGACCACGCAAGAGACCAGCTTAAGCACTGCTGTGGACTGAGTGGTTTCTGTTCACCTCCAAGTCAGGTAACTCCCGCTCTCTCCCTGCCCTCCTCTCTTAAACTGAAATTAAATTAAAGCTGTAGCAATGTATGTACGTGTCTGAGTCTGGCATTGCTTCCAAGTTGCATTGCAATTTATTTTTGGCTTTACAGCACTCACACAGAAGCTGACCCGCGATGAGTTAGCAGCACAACTGAAGGCTGGTATGTTATTCTTAAACTCAAAGTTGTCTGTTTCTTAGAAGCTTTTTTTTTTTACTGTGTGGTTCTCATTTGATTCCTGATCAATGAGCCAGGAAGATTTGACTTAACAGTAGAAGACAGAAATTCTGCAGGGAGGTAATGGTAAGTAGCAACCTACTGCATCTAGAAACAGATCTCTTTAAAAGCAAACAAGCATTATGAGCAGGAAAGGAGGTGATCTGTGAAGCAACAGGAGGGTCACAAATCTTCAGAATACATTTTGTCCTGATGTTTTCGATAACATCTCACTGCAAAAAGTCATCTTCAATATTAAATTGTAAAACGTACCTACCTAATATTCATTCTTGTCCAGGAAGCATGAAGACCCTTTTGATGCTATAAAAATAGTCATCTTGCTGGAATTGAAAACTTTTTTAAACCTACATTTGCACGCTAAAACCAGCAAGATTTCTGATGCCGAAGTATTTTGTTTAGTGTGGATTGATCCTGCCTTTGGAATAGATTTACCTAGTCTGCTGTTGTATAGAGTGACTCCATTTACTGCACAGGTTTAAAAGTAGAATTTGCCCTATTAGTTTTAGCTAATGAGAGTTATTCCTTTGCCAGTATGTTACTGGTAAAAGTATATTTATAGTATTTAAAAGGTGTTTAATCAAGAATTGAGACTGACAACAGTTCAGAGAAATCCTGCTCCTGTTTCAGGCTTATAAAGTTTCTTAATATAGGGATGTGGGAGAATGCAAGATACAGCCTTGGGAAGTGTTTCTCTATCAGTTCCAATGGAACTTTTCCTTTTCCTGCTCAATAGTAATGTTGCTTAGACAAAGGGGATTCTTAATAGCACAAACACTACTACTGAATTGTCCTGCTCGTCTATAACAGCTGCCCATAAATTGGCCAGGGCATTTTAAACCAGCTTTGTTGGGTCCACATTTGCTGCACCTATTGAAGTTTATGGGTAAGAGGAGCTCTTCTCTCCACTAAACCAGACACGTAACAAGTCTGGTCTTACAAGGTTCTGAGGGTGTCCAAGGAGGAATCGAGCATCCTTAGCTCCCACTGCCACCACCTCTGGTGCTGGGCATCTACTTCGATTATACCCTAGAACATAGCTTCAAACTACTTGAAAATTTGCTTTGAAAATACTAGGAAATTTGCTTTGTATTTGAAAGTTATAAAAAACTGAGAGCTCGTTATCTGAACCCTGATCTAACATAACCCATCTGCTATAAACATTGCTTACGGGAGACTTATGGGAGCTGCACAAGTCTCAGTGTCTCACTGTAACTGAAGTTTATGCCAGTCAGCAGAATATCTTCCTAGTGCAAGCTGCAGCTCAGATGTCTTCCAGATCTGTGATTGTGATTCGGTTTGTTTTCCTCTGAAATGTTGTTTCATTTAAAAAATTGACTCCCAAACCACTTGAGAAAATGTCATGCTTACTGATTTACTTAAAAGTCATGACCTGGCTGGGAGTGCTCGGAGCACTCCCAGCCAGGTCATGAGGCGCTACAGGGATTTGGGAGCGGGGCTTAAGGGTCTGGGCGCACAGGTAGTGTTCTCGTCGATCCTCCCAGTCTCAGGCTATGGGCTGAGAAGGGACAGGAGGATCTATGTGGTCAACCAAAGACTGCAGCGCTGGTGTCGTCAGGAAGGCTTTGGCTTTCATGACCACAGCCC
>NW_005842618.1:835841-851353 GCF_000455745.1 Alligator sinensis | reverse complement strand
ATCTGGGGGAACGTTTGTTCACCAGAGCGCCCCAAGGGATGACGAGGTCGAATGGTCACAAACTACTTCAAGATCGTTTCAGGCTGGACATAAGGAAGAATTTCTTTACTGTCCGAGCCCCCAAGGCCTGGAACAGCCTGCCACCGGAGGTGGTTCAAGCGCCTTCATTGAACACCTTCAAGATGAAACTGGATGCTTATCTTGCTGGGATCCTATGACCCCAGCTGACTTCCTGCCCTTTGGACGGGGGGCTGGACTCGATGATCTTCCGAGGTCCCTTCCAGCCCTGATGTCTATGAAATCTGACCATTCCACAGTATTAACTAGTCTCTGGTAGTCTCACTGATGTGCTATAATCCTGTTTCAGGACACTTATGACACGTAGGTCAAAATTTTGTACAGTGACTAGTTGTTTTGAAACAGTGTAATTTGTAGTTAGAACAGTAGTGGTCTGAGCCACAGGTCTGAGAGCGGAGACCAAATTCGGATGTCCAGACATTGCATGAACTTGAACACATCATTTGACACTTTTCTCCATCTGTAAAATGAGGATATTTACATCATTACTAATGTTATGCACCACAGAATTTATGGGCCTGGTCTATGAGGTGCTAATTGCAGGGTTTAGTTGGGTTTAGTCTCTAGTTCTCAGATCTAAGAGACATCAGATTACAATTAAAGCAAATGGGAGTCGAAGAATACAGATGTCGAGGTTCACATTTAGCAATTCAGAATTAACTGGTTGGGAGGAACCAGTCATTGCACTACTCAGTTGCTGTTTTCTTGTTTTAGCGATTTGTTACCCTGAAGCAGACCCCTAGAGTGACACCAGTAAGGATCCAAACATGACTAAAGACGAAGAGTTACCAGACTTTCACTCATCCAAGGAATTTTATGAGAACTATGAGCCCAAGGAAATTCTGGGCAGGTAAAGTGTGACTTTCTCCTCTAGACCAATGTTCTGTAAAGTATGAGGCAAGTCTATCCATACCATTCTTGCAAGGGTCCCCCTAACTTAGAATTTAATCATCTTTAAGAAAGACTTTAGCCCTCTCTGTGCTACATGCATAATATTGATGCAATTTTTGATCCTAAAGGGTTTGACAAAGGTGCCCAAGACTAGTAAAATGTGACTACTTTTGGGGGGAGGAAGTGGGGGCACACTATGATAGCTCCCTAACAGTGAAGAAAAGACCTGTCTGACAAATTGTCTTCAGGCATGACTTCTTTCATGTGTTTGTAACAGGTACTGTATTTGGATTTAGTGATAAGTCAGCAGACAGGCATGTGTGTGGATATTTTTGGATAGTAAAGGAGTTTGGCTGAAAAAACAACAATAAAACTAGCTCCTCTCCCTCACATATACACTTCAACTTGCAAAGGACTGATCTTCATTCATAGTGCTGGCCTGTGCCACTCTGAAGAATTTAAACTATTCCATAGGCATGTAGTGACCTGGGATTTTCACACTTGGAGTAACATTTTCCCAAAGTATCCAAGTAACTTAAGAGCCTAGGTCTTATGAAAATTAAACATGGCTTAGGCTGCTGAGTGCTTTTTTTTCCAAATGGCACTTTTGTTGCTAAAACACCTGGGCACTAGTAGACATGTCACCTACAGTGTTGGAAAAGGCTGAGAACATCTCTATTGCTTAGGTCAGATTTTTCAGGTTTGGTAGGCTGCTAAATTCATATTTAGGCACCCAGATGGGAGAATTTCAACTTTCAGGGATGCTGAAGTCAGTCAGCAACTGTGAGTAAAGTTATTGGAAGTTATTGGAGTAAAGTTACTGCTACAGAACTGCAGTACATTTCCATGAAAGCAAAACATCTAAGGGAAGACACGCTTCTCCAGTAAAAGAATAATAAATGATTATTGAGCAACAGCTTTTGATTCAGGTCGGAGGGTTGAAGCAGCATGAGAGGAGAGTAATCACTGCAAGGACAGGTTCAAGATTCAGATCTTGAAACTCACAATTCAGAGGTGTTTAGATCTGGGGCTTTATTTCACTTCAGACCTATTTTGCATAGCCATCATGCACTGAAGTCTCAGAAGTGGCTAATCGTTACACAGACAGTGCTACTAGAGATGCTCAGAATTCCCTTGGGCTGGCTGCAGGTTGGAACATGCTGGTTCCTCTCCACCTTCCCACTATCAAATAGGAAGAGTGGGCCGAGTCCGTAGTATTCATTCCTAAAGGTCATTTGATAAGTACTGTTCTGCTTATAAACCTCAGCCTGACATTGTACAGCCCTGTGAAGTGCTTGCTGGAATGCAGCTGTGAACAATTAGCCAAGAGCAGTCCAAGAACTCAGAAGACACTTGAAGCAGATGGCAGGCCAGTGTGGCACCTTTATAGATCAACAGTAATTCAGATTCCAGCCCTATGAACTGGGAAAACCTGTGGAATGATCACAGGAAAATAAGAAGAAGATATGACAATTACAGGAGGTAGAGTCATGCCAGCACATTGCAGAGCATCATTAGCTACATCTGAAGCTAACAGGATTATGAGGGTGTAAGAGGCCTGCAATTTGGCCCAATAGAAATATAGCTTATATAAATCATTAAGGGAAATGGTTAAAAAATTAGGGCTCTTGCTGATGTCAACAGGAAGTGAGGCCTCTCAGAATCCCCCAGGAATCACTTCCTACCAATAAGGATCTGGCCCACAACAAACAATTTCCAAAGAAGCAGCTTTTGCATCCAACCATTACAGTACTGTGCTGGGGCAGGAGAACCAAGGAATTAAACTAACCAGAAACTGTCTGACTCTCTTGATCTTGTCTTTGTTTTGGTTCTGGCAGAGGAGTAAGCAGTGTGGTCCGTCGGTGTGTTCACAAGACAACCAGGCGGGAGTATGCAGTTAAGATTATAGACATCACAGGTGGTAGTATGTCCCCAGAGGAAGTGCAGGAGCTGCGGGAAGCCACTGTCAAGGAGATTGACATTCTTCAGAAGGTCTCGGGACATCCCCATGTCAGTAAGTCCAAACTTCTTTGGTTGGACCCCAGCATATTCTATGATCGGTATTCTCAATCTCTGTGCCAGGTATTCCCAAAAGATTTCAGATTTGGATTAAAACCTTTGATTCCTTGAACTGAAACCCCGACAGAGAAGGTATCTTGGCCATTTGTGGATGCCCACTTGGTGGTGTCCGATGGCACCAGCTTGCAAGCAGCCAATAGGAGTTGGATCAAGTCCTAAATGGGCAGAGTGACAGAGAGTCCTCCTGCTACTCGCTGCTTCCCCTCAGATTCATCGCTATTCAGTCAGCATTGCTGGACATGGCACACTGGCACAGACAGCAACTGCTACAATCAGGATCAAAACATTCTACTGAAATCTGCAGCTTGGGAGGATAGATGAGAAGAGGGGTTATGGCCAGACATAAAAGTCACTGAAATCAATGGAAATGGCTTCCATTGACTTCAGTGGACTCAGAGAGGATCACTGCATTGGGGGTTAGTATCTATAAAGGTCTCTGTGTGTGGGTGTGCAGGAAATTGATATGATCAGTGTGCTGCTGAAACAGCAAATCAACAGCAGGCAAGAGACTTCTCCAGAGCCTGCTGTTGTCACACACAGTTCCTCTGGACCCTGGCTCCAGCAGCCTAAAACCTGGCCCTCAATGCCCCAGTAGTCCTATGTTTCACTTGTTCATGACTCAGCTTTTGCAAAAAGCCTGTGATACAAGGAGGGCAGCACCTCAGGAACAGCTTTCCAGTTCCAGCTGCCTGGTGCAGGCTTTCTGAGAAAGGTTGCATTGCCAGTTCCAGGGATCAGCTAGCTTCTCTTTAAATGATTCCAGGAAGTCCCTTTCATGGAGGTGCCCTTGGAAGACGGAACAGGAAAAACGCCCTGGCAGGGGAAGGACAGGGTGTCGCTCAAATCAATCTGCCGGCAGGGCAGAAACCTCCTCCGCTGCAGAGTCCTGGGAAACAACGCTAACAGCAAAAATCACCACCAGCCTCATATTCTCCCCCTTTTTGGGGAAGAAGAACAAGCTGTGTTGGATTTCCATAAGGAGACAGTATCCCAAGATATGTTTTGCCCACTGCAATGACATAAGTTAACCAAACACAGGTAGTCAGGACTCTGGGCTTCCATCTCTTCTGAATGAAGACGCCTCTTGCAGCCATGTAGTCCCTAATGCCATGACAGAGCTGATTCTGATTCAGAAAGGAGCAGGTCATTTGCTGCATCTCCTATCTACACTTCCTGCAGCACTTGAAGCGTCCTTGTGGGTCTCCTAGCCAGGCCCTAACCAAGATCAACACTGGTCAGGATTTTCTCCAGGTGCCTCCTCACATGTGCTGAGCTCCCACTGACCTCAGTGAAGACAGAAAAAGTATCTAAGCAACTTACAAGTCTCTGTTTTAACATGGGAGCTCAAAATGGTCTCACTGGGCATATCTACACATGTATTTATATGCACCTAAACTTAATGCACCTTTGCTTAACACGCGTTGCACGTCCAGATGCACTAATGCACATTAATGTGGTGTGTGTCCATTGACACACACCGCATTAATGCACATTAGCACGTCTATACATTCACTAGTGCGATTTAGTTATTCATGCCTAAATTTGAAATCTGCTTTCTGCAGGTATCAAATTTAGGCTCACCTAGCCTTAAATCACCATTTTTAAACATGTGTTCTTAATGCGATTTAAAAATTGTGATTTTAGGCTAAACCCACTTAAAAAGAGGTACATTTGGATGCACCCACTGTGAAGTCCCTCACCTGCTTCTGGGGGTAAGGGAACAGTTATCTCATTGGAGAAGGGAGTATAGCTTTTTTTCTACACACACACAGCCCAGGGCAAGGTCACAGCACTGCATCTAATGATTTTCAATATCATGATTTTTTGCAGTTCAGCTGAAGGACAATTATGAATCCAGCACCTTTTTCTTCTTAGTGTTTGACCTGTAAGTACCATTTTGATTATTATCTCAGGGCTTTTGGGATGATCAGTGGGACAGATTCTTACGCCTGGGTAAATCTGACTGAAGTTGATGGCATTTATATTGATATGCCTGGGAACAGTATCTGGGTTTATTGCTATCACAGTCCCAAATTAAAGCTGATAATGTAAGGGAATGTGGTTTGCACTGGCAACAGAGCTTCCTGAGCTAGATCAAATGCTGGCGTTAAATGTAAGCAGGTCAAGTGATGGGCTGTCATTCCAAGCAGTTCCTGGCATCATACTCTCCTCAGGCAGTGAAATGATGTACAGAGCACAATTCAGATGTAGACACAGTATATCTGGAGTATGGATGCATGTGGCATGACTCAGCCAATTATCTGCCTCTGTAAACATTTTGAAGGGTTTTGGTTGGGCAAAGGAGAAGTTTCTCTCTTAAAATCAACTGTGTACTTTTATGTCTGTATCTCAGGGGAGAGAGGGACCTGAGTCACTGATCTGCATCTGTCTCTTGGGCAGTGTTCAGAGTGGGGTTCTGGCTTGGATGTAGCTACATAAGCAAAAGCAAAGGAAGCAGTCAAAAAAAGAGCGATGTTACTGTCTTAGACACCTTCAGCCTTCTCAGGAGCTGTATTCTCTTTGCCCACACACCAGCTTGACTAGCAGAGGGAATGTTGTTCAGCCACATCACCTGTGCCAGGCAATGTTAGGTCAAGAATGGACACAGTGCAGATGGATGTTCCCAGCCACCAGTAAATCAATCACCAGAGTGACAGGTGGGAGGAGGTGAGTGGCAAAGTAGGGAGGGGATGTTAGTGATGGGGAGAAACAGCAGCAGCACTTTGCATTTCCACAGCATCTTCCCTGTGAGATTCTTAAAGCACTTCACAAAGGAGTGTTCAATGAGCCTCAATAGTCCAGTGGGGCAAGGAGGTGCTGCCACCCTCCTTTTATAGCTCAGGGAGTGGGGTAAATGGCCCATCCAAGTTCATGAAGCAAGTCAGTAGTGGAGATGAAAAAAAAAAGCCCGGAAATCCTAGTTCCTAGCCCCATGCTCTAACCCTTTACCCTCTAACCCTTGGGCAGGGCTGTAGCTGATAACGCCACATTGGTGGGCAATCCCTTGGCAAAGATTAGGGATAACACTTCCTTTGAGTTTGTCTGACTGCCACAATGGAGACTCAGGCCAGCCTGGGTGAGATGGGCAGCACCTTTTTTAGAAAGGTACCCTCCTTCCTGGCCTTGGGTGGAACTGAGGGGACAACTGTAGCCAGGAAGGGAATGGCCAAACCTCACTGAAGGTGCAGAGTGGAAAAAAAAGCCTGCCTTGCTATCACCCTGGTTCAGGTAGAGGCCCTATTCCGAGATGCTGTTGCTCCCCTTCCGTCCAGAGGCTTTGGCATTAGTAGTGATTTTCATGAACGCCCAAGGAGCTGGCTGCTTAAATGAGATCTAAGAATAAATCTTTTGTCAGCAGAGAACAGGCCAGGCTAGAGTGCACTTCACCACTGCAAAAGGGGATTTATGAATGGAATTGCACACAGGCCCAAAAAAACACCTAGCGCCCAGCAGTGCATTGTAACGTATCCCACTGTGCCAGTACTCAGTGTTGACCCTACACATTATCTCCCCTACTGCAGCAGTAGCTTCTCCAGCTCTCGGAGGGATGGTTGCACCTGTCCCAGTGGCCGTCATTTGTCAAGCAGCCCTCCCTCCTCTCTGCAGGAACAAGTGGGCTTGCTCAGGTTTCCCCGTAACCTTTGCTGAAGTCTGTCATAGCTCCCAGGAGTCTATTTATACACTCGGCTCTGCCTGCATCCACACAAGTGTCCACAGCTTGTGTAACACTGATTTCTCATCAGTCAGTCAGCTGATTATTTTACCCAGCTCTTTAGAAATTAACCAAGTGGACTGTGAAAAGGGTTTGCTCTGGTGTTTAGGCCTAGTCTGTGTACAAAGGGCACTGCTGTGTAGAGACACCCTTGGGTAATTAGCCCTGAGAAGCCGGACAAAGTGCCAGAGTATCATGGCTGTACTGTTTTTGGTTCTTAAGGCAGCTCATTCTGGTCTAGTCCAGGTACCTCTGTCAGGCATTTCCTTGTGCCCTGTAGACACCCAAAGAATTGCAGTACTTGATCTAAACCAGCTGGACTTTATACATAGGAAACTCCCACTGAAGTGCCCTTCTAGAATTGCTCTCAGTTAAGCCCAGTTGCTGAATTGTGTGTTGTGTCTTAGGCATTGTTTCTGAAAGGTTTTGGTGCCATTGTATACCATTTGTGGTCAGGCTATGACTCAGCCATGCATCTTCGTCTCTTTTCTTCTTAAACATAGAATGAAGAGAGGGGAGCTCTTCGATTACCTCACAGAGAAAGTCACCTTAAGCGAGAAGGAAACTAGGTAAGTCGAGAATGAATTGAACAGCCTAGAGATTGTTCTTGCTTCTGCCTGGTCAAAGAGGCAGCTTTGACCTCCTTGGTAGCAAACTCCCCCTGAAAAGAGATTGCTAAGTCAGAAGCGGTTTCTCACAAATCAGCTTTCAGCTTCCAGTTGCCTAAAAATGCTGCTCTCCATTGGCAGCTCAGTAGGGAGGGCAACTAACACAATTTCTGGCACCTTTTGCTCTATGCTTACCTTCAGTGAAACACAAGAATAGCTGGCATCTATTCAGCTGGTGTTATAGAGCAAAGTTAGATATCTGGATACTCTATCAGCCTCTCCATGGACTGCCACCTTGATGAGGTGGAGAGGCTTGCATGTACCAAGAACCCTAAGCGCAACACTATCGGGAGTCTAGTACTCCTGGTAGGGTCACCTATGGTGGTAAGGTCAAAGGTGGTAAGGTCAAAGGAGGTATCAAATGAAGAGCAGTCCAACACAACACAAAGACCTCAATAGTGGAGCAGGTGGATGCAGAAGGCACACTTCTCAATGGCTGCAAAGGTGGATGAAGGCTGCAGTGGAGGAGTAACCCCAATTGTCTTGGACCCCTTGCTGCTGAACACAGGTGTTTTCCCTGCCAAGCATGGGTGACTGGTGCCTTCTGAGTCGGAGGGGGGCAAGGGGACTTGCCCCCCTAATGGGGGTGGGGGTCCCCCCGCGGCCCATTGCACTGACCCACTGGTACTTCCAGGTCTGCGTGATTGGCCATGAGGGAATCTCCCCCCTTCTCTCCCCCTGGTCATCTTTCTTGCAGTCATCAAGATGCTCATCTGTGACCATCTGCCACATGGCATCGGCACTGAGTACAGGATGGATGGAACCTTTCCAATCTCTCCCACCTCCATGCCAAAACCTGAGTTACTTCGCCTTCAATTTTGGAACTTCAGTTCACTGACAATTGTGCTGTTGCTGCACATACTGAGGACCTACAAATGGGCCTTAACTGCTTTCTCAAGCATACCAGTACCTGGGACTGACCCTTAACATCAGAAAAACAAAGGTGCTTCACCAGCCTGCTCTGGGACAATCAACTCCTACCCCCCAACAAAGATCCTCATTGACAGACAGGAGTTAGAAAATGTTGAACACTTTGCATCCCTCGGCAGCCAGCTCTCAAAGAAGGCCAATATCGATGAGAAGATTCAGTACCGGATCTGATGTGCCAGCTCTGCCTTTGGAAGACTGAATCATTGCGTGTTCAATGATCATGACATCAGGACTCGAACACAGCTCCTACTATATAAGGCTGTGGTAATCCCAACTCTTCTCTATGGTTGTGAAGCTTGGGTGACCTAAAGGGACCACCTGAAAAGCCTGGAATGCCATCACCAGCTCTACCTCTAGAAGATCCTTGGCATAAAGTGTGAGGATCGTTGTACAAATGCCAGTGTCCTCATCAATGCTAACACTGCTAGTATGGAACCATTGACTATTCAGCATCAGTTGCGGTGGACAAGGCATTGTGTGCACATGTCTGATGTATGCTTACCAAAACAACTGCTCTACTCAGCCAAGGACAAAGGACATGTGAGGGCCAGAGGAAATGCTTCAAGGACACCCTCAAGGCAAACATTAAGAAGTGTGGCATTGACACCACAAATTGGGAAAAACTAACCTGGGACAGGGCTACATGCCGATGCTTTGTGAGAGATGGCACATCTTACTTTGAAGAAAATTGTCTCACCCTGGAGGCAGAAACATGACAGAAATGGAAGGAAATAAAACAAGACTGAGAAAGCTTTGATCTGACCCTCCCTCTAACCACTACCTGTGGCATTTGCCAGAGAGTCTGTGGCACTAGGATTCATCTACAACCCTTTAGAGAGTGATCAGAAATTTCCCTACTACCTGAAGGAGTGATCATCCTTGACTGTGAGGGATCTCCACCACTGCCAGCTGTATCAGATGCTAAGGTTAAAAGCTATACCATACTCATCTGACCACTTGGAAGCAGGACATACTACGTGCATCTGCCACATTTTGGGCCTGACTGGTGGAAGGGTATGGGAGGGAAATGGGATTTGTCTTTTGGAGGAACTATATGGCTGAAAGGTGGATTTCTTCCATTGTCACCCCGTTTTTAGGAAGGTCATGCGTGCTCTGTTGGAAGTGATTGCATATCTCCATTCCTTGAACATTGTCCACAGAGACCTGAAGCCTGAAAACATTCTCCTGGATGATGACATGAACATCAGACTAACTGACTTTGGCTTCTCCTGTCAGTTGAATAAGGATGCAAAGCTCAAAGGTAAGATGACTGCTTGATCCCAGAGGAATCAAATAGATGGAAATGACCTACTGGATTCTCCAGGCCAGCTTCTTGGCAGGTCAGGATTTCTTCTTCAATCTGTTCTCCAGTCTTGTCCAGTCTCAGCTGTCAAGTCTGGGAGACAGTTAAGCAGGCTTTTTGTCAGGAAGTTCATCCTCAGTTTCCTTATTCCCCGCTTTCTTGCTCGCTCTCTCTCTGGTGGTCTGTAGCTGCACTCTTTCAAACTGTTATCTGTTAGCTTTCCCCTTCCTGAGTGTTCACACTCGTTTCCCATTGAGAGCACAGTTTTCAGAGGCACAGGTGACTGTGAGGCACCTAACTCCCTTTGCTTTTGTCACTGTTCATGTAATAAGGTATAGCTTATCAGAGGAATATAATATCAAGATCCCCATGCATTGCTGTCATATAACACACTTGCATTGTTGCTAGAAACATTCCATCTAGGAGCACCCATTTTTCTGAGATGAAAAATCCTATCCTTCTCTTGCAGAAATCTGTGGCACTCCTGGGTATCTGGCACCTGAAATATTAGAATGTTCCATGGATGAAGAACATTTAGGGTATGGAAAGGAAGTTGACATGTAAGTAGAACATTCCTATATACTGAAAAATTTCCCTACTACCTTTGGAACTACCTTCTCATGGCATTAGTCTGAGGTTTACTGCAGAACTTATCATGGCCTAGGTTGAGGGGATGTGCAAGACGAGCTTGCTAGTACAAATGAATCACCAAGCACAAGACCTGAATAGCAACTGCCGCTGCCTGGAACCGATGAACAGTCTCATATTAAATAGTGCATCAAGCAGATGCCATCTTGTAATTGTACTGGTGGCCTAAAGAAATGGGCTACTAGTCTGCACACAGGGGCCAGAGACAAGAGTGGCAACCTTCTAATACCAGTTCTGACCAATGCTTTTTGCCTCTGATTCTTTGCTATCCTTCACCGGTTTTGCAGAGGTATGATGAGAATTAATTTCACTAAAGCAATCTGAAGCAGAGAACCCATGATTGTTATCAACAGTTGTCTCTACACTTCAGATAGCAGCACTTGACTACCTGCTTTAGTGGTGCTGCTTTGCCAGAGTAACGCTGAAAACCACTAAAATACCACTAACAGTAATAAATGATCTACATCTGCCTGGGTGTCCAGTATGGTCTTATGGCTTCTCAGTGAAGCCTATAGTAAAGTGTGAAGTTTGCTTTTACACCCACTAATAGAGCAGTCCGTAGTTTTGCCACAGACTTGAATAGAGGCAGCTGCTGTGGAGATGAGCAGCTGTGAGCAGGCAAAAAAAACTTGACCTACTCGATCCTTGTCACAGTTGCCCCTCTCTTTTTAGCCTACATTAAACTGGACCCTGATTAGTCTCATAGGTGCAAAGCACATTTGCTGTACAAGATCCCCTTGCTAGCCCCTTCCAGCTTGATTTAGCATTTATGGCCCATGCAGGCCTGAATCCAGCTTTGTAACTGGGCCTTCTGGCATTGTCAAGCTGAAACTCCTAGACCTTGAGGACAGTTGAAGCCCAGGGCTGGATCAGGATTTTGCAGCCTATTCCTGTCTCTACTGGACTGTCACCATGCAGCATGGTGGATACTGGTGCATACTGCTACTGCCCGGCATTGCTGTTTGCAGGTGGAGTACTGGTGTGATCATGTACACGCTGCTAGCTGGCTCCCCACCCTTCTGGCACCGGAAGCAGATGGTGATGCTGCGGATGATCATGAGCGGAAATTACCAGTTTGGGTCTCCAGAGTGGGACGATCGGTCGGACACAGTCAAAGATCTGGTAAGTGCTCACCTGCTGCCAAAGGAATAGAAGGGGAGGTCACCTCCTATGTTAAACAGTATGATCTGATGGACAGGCAATGGCAGGAGTCAGGACCTGGGTTCTGTCACTGACGCTGAGTGACCTTGAGCAAGTTACTTACCGTAATCTCTCTGGGCCTTTTAATGTCTTGTGTTTAGATTGTTTAGGGCCGGGACTGTCTCCAACCCTGCGCTGGTATATAGCCAGATTAGGGCTTGAGTGTAATGCAAATAACCAGAGGGCCGTTTCCAGGCAATGCTATCATTGTACTGTCTCTAGTCTTGGGGAAATAAAGACAGATAAGTATCCTGCATTACTGACTGACAGAATGCTTCTGGGGAACAATGAGAAGAGATGGGCCTGACAGAGAGTGAAGATCCACCTGCCTGTGTTTTTCCTGCAGATTTCTCATTTCCTGGTGGTGAATCCTCAGAAGCGTTACACAGCCAGCGAAGCTTTGGCTCATCCATTCTTTCAACAGTACATCGTGGAAGAAGTGCGGAGCTTCAGCCCTTTCAGAAAATTCAGGGTAAGTATGATTTTTTTGAGATCTTTCTATCCTGATGACAACTGTTTAAATGGAAGATGCTTCAAGTATATTGGACATGAGACCATATAAACATTTCACTCTGATTATTAAATATTTACTTGAGTCAGCAGATATAGTCCCTTCCCAACATGTAGGCTCTGACACTGGCTCCCCCAGGCTAAAGTAGAGTAGAATCAGGTCCTTAGATAGGGATCCAAACTCATCTCTAATAATATGGAAGAAAATAATAGGAGCTAGTCAAAATGGGCTTACCCATTATATATTAATGATTTGGAGATGGAACCACAGTGCAAATACTGGATATGCCAGCAATGACTGGCTGAAAGCCAGCATGATAGCAGAGACCATTTTATTCATTATCTTCATTATCTGACCTATCCTACTGCAGGGGGTACATTTGCTTTTTGGCAGGTGTACCACAAATTTGCTCTGTATCCTCCCCAAGTGCCACTTTAATCTCCTTGCTCGCTCTGATCTGTTTGTGCTTTCTGCTCCCTGCCCTGTGCTCCCCACCTGATCTGCTGCTCTGTTTTGTTTCCTGCTCTGTGTTCCCCCCAATCTGCTGCTCTGCTTTCTGCTCTTTGCCCTATATCTACTGCTGTGCTGCCAGTCCTCTCCCAGGTCTGTCATATGTCATTTGTAGTACATGTGCCACAGGTTGGCCACCCCTTCCCTAGTGTTTTTTTTTTCTGAAAGCATTAATGGATGAAGTGTGTTACAAGGAGGGGTTTTGATGGTAGTCTTATGTAGAGTTTAGGTTATAGTTTGTATGGGATGGATAGGGATGATCTTGCCTCAGGCAGGGGGCCGAACTAGATGATTTCTGGAGGTCCCTTCTAGCCCTATGTTTCTGTGACCAAGGAAAGGGTAACTTTAGGAAATAATTAGTACATGGGAGACAGAAGTGAATCTCCCTCCATGCTAAGTGGAAAATATGGAGACAATTTCTCCTTCTCTAATATATACAGTTATAGAAATATTAGGTATTATAATAACATTAGGTTAAGCATTTAAAGAAAGAAGTAGAATAGGTAAGTTGATGCCATCCCATACACTGATCATGAAGTAAAAATTCTGGCCTGAAAGGTAGGCTGCCTTTATTAATAATAATGTTATTGCCATCTTCTTTCTAAGCAGAAGGCTTCCTAGGTGCAGGCCCCCCCCCCACTTCCCTCCTTCACACTGTCTGAGAGACTGAATCAGTTTAAACTGATGAGCTATTGATTAGATTCATTTTGCCAAGGTGCCTGAAAGGAGGGTTCAGCATCCATTAAATTTCCAATTGCATTTCAGGTCATCTGCCTGACAGTTCTGGCATCCGTCCGCATATACTATACCTATCGGAACGTGAAGCCAGTTACCAAACAGTTGGTAACGCAGAACCCCTACGCATTGAAACCCATTCGCAAACTGATTGATGCCTGTGCATTCAGAATCTATGGACACTGGGTGAAGAAGGGAGAAGCACAGAACAGAGCCGCCCTGTTTGAGAACACCGCCAAGGCAATTTTGATGAGCATAGCAGCAGAGGAAGAGCTATATTGATTTACCTGGCTAAAGCTGCACCCACACCGAGTAAGCTTAAGAGTTTGCTAAGAGTTTAAGCAAGTAAAACCTTTGGAAACTAACAGCAGTCTCCTTCATAGTTTCCTAAGGAAAATCTCAATTGATAACAATGTCAACACTGTGTGGGTCAAATAATGATATCCTTTCTTTGCCTCAGTCCTTCGAGTTACCCATGTATACAGCCCCTGCATGGACCCATTGAACTCCAATGAGTTGTCTACATCAGGTATCTGCATATTATACTGATTCAGGACATATTTAAGAAGCGGCCTCTAATTTTGCAACTGTAAGTAACTTCAGGTACAAAAGACTCTCAGCAGAGGCAGATGGACATCCTAAGCACCACAAGCTATGCCCAAAATTAATTGGACACACTTTTTTGTACACAATTCTTTTTTGGCTTGGCATGACTTTTGAGCACAAAAATGCAGGTAAGGAAGCAGCAGCCTTTAAAATGCAGCTCACCAAACAGAAAAGCCCAAAGCAAAATCCCAGCTCTGAAGTTTGGATCCAGCTCAAAGTCTGAATTCTGCAGCTCTGGTCTCTATTTTAGAGAAAAGCAACCAAAAAAGAAAGGATGATAGGGAACATTAGTGCTACTCAGATCATCACCTTGCCCACTCACAGGCAGAACACAGGGGCATGCTCCCTTCAGATCTGGTAAGGAAATAATTTAATTAACTACTTTTCAGCCATGCAGAAGCCTCTGAAGTAAGGTGCACTATGTTGTTTCTGTCGTTATCATTTGCTACAAACATCCTCAGAATTTGGGAGCTGTTTGCCCACACTGTTGCAATCAGCGCGGGTGCAGGGAATGAAGTTTGAAAAAAAGCTGATAGGATTGGGGCCTGCGTGTCTGGCTGAGGCTAACTTGAGATTTCTAGTTACAATTAGTTTCTCATGAAAAGTGCAGATTTCAGCCAGCTGAAATGATTAATGCATTAGGATCACATTTGACTAATTGTTTTGGAACATTTTCAAAGTAAGATTTTGGATTTTGCATTTCTCAAGTTTTTCATTTAGCAGTTCACCTACAACAAATTTTAGAAGGTAAAAAAAAACCCCAAAATGAAGCAGTTTTTGCTTGACCCTCAGTGTGGGGTTTTTTGTTGTTGTTTTTCTGTTCATTTATATCAAGTCAATCAAAACAACATTTTTTGCATTTTCCCTAATTCAATCATTCTTCTGGAAACAGCATTCAGAACCTTAATATTAATGGACTCAGCTCACTCTTTCCTTTCTTTCAGTGATGGGCAGTATTGTGAAGTGGGCACTGCTTTTAGTCAGTAAATGCTATTATGCCATTAGCACTGCTCGCTTCAGCTACAGCAGTAAATATCTAAGCACTCTTTAAGCATGGGAGACAGTTTTGCTCCAAGATTTTAATGCTTTAGGTTAAAGAGCAACAATTCATTTTATACAGCTGTGATTTAGGCTTTTAAACACCTATTGAATGAAGGAAAATGTACACTGCAGCTAACATTGACCCATGCATTGCATATTCATTGAGAAGTTTTAAAAGGTACGTGGCTAGTACATAGAACTTACATTGCTCAAAACATCCAGTGGGTTTGCTCTATTTATTTCTATTTATTTTATCTGTGCGTTCAGAAATAAATATATATGGTTTTGTAACTGTTTACATTTAACTGTTTAAATGTCAATAAATGTGCTTCATTTTACTTAGCTGGTGTGCTGGGCAATTGTTAAGATGCAGCACTTTTAATTCTTAATAGAAAGCAATGTAATAATATTAAGAATGGGTAGTAAAGAGATTTAAGGAGTTAACATGACCAAACCCCATTGACTTTCAATGGGAGTTAGCGGCCCAGCCCTCATAGCCATGCTTTTGTAGTCCCAGCCATAATACTTAAGCATTTATCTTCGAAGTGCTATAGAACTTTGCAGGGATGGATCCAGGGTGGTGCAGCAGTGCTTTCATTC
>NW_005842618.1:815744-835810 GCF_000455745.1 Alligator sinensis | reverse complement strand
TTCCTGCTCCACACAAATTTTAAAACCAATTGCCTGGGAGGGGCAACCACATTTATCAGACAATACTGATTCAGTTGACTTCATGGCTCATTATCATCTCCCTGATTCCCACTAATTTCTCTCCACTCCACATGCCCTCTCTCCTTTTGAATGGCCTTGATGTTCCACTATTGAAACTATCCTTTCTTCTGCAATTTTCCTGTCTGTTAGTTCCTATTTCACAGCTTTGCAGACTGTTTTTAGTTCTATCTAAAAGCCTTAAGTGCGATTATATTAATTCAGATGCAGAAACAACTGTGTGTGAAGTTTTGGAGGCACTGTCAAGGCAGTCAAGAAGGCTAGATTTTGTTTTATGGATCTGAATAAGAGACATATGTTTAACTATAATGACTACAGGACTAATGAAGCAGTGTCTTTTGACCATTTTAACTATTTTTTGCCTAGTCAGTTGTGGTTTTTTAAACTTTATACATAATCTAGCAAATTAGTGCCCATTCCAATAACTGTTTTTGTATAGCATGACCCTCGCCCACAGCATATTAGTAATGCATCTGGTTTCTCTTTAACTGGAGAAAAGTATGTATTGTGTCATATGTGACAATGTGCCATACCATCTGCACAACCCCTTTTCAAAATCCTAGCTCTACCCATGGAACCTTGAAATAATCCATTCTCCCAACAGTCTTGTGAGGTAGGTAAGTTTTACGATGCCTGATTTTCAGGTGGGAAAACTGAGGCAGAGATTGATTTCAATCATGTTTTAATTTAAATCATTGCGTGTTTGGCACTTAAATACCCTTGAGATGGCAAGAGGTTGCTCATGAGTATTTCTCTGGATTTCCGTGGAACTGTTTCCATGAAGTGCTTGCAGAACTGAGTCCACTGGGGCTGCTGATGAGGTTAGCTGAAAGTAGAGCAGCAGCATTTAAAAAAGCCAACAGGGAATTAAGGAATTAATTAGACCAAAAAAAGACAATGCCTGAAACCTGCCTTTGCAGAAATGAAGATTTAGTTGCAAATTTTTAAAACTTGCTAAATTTGGATCAAACCCAGCCACAGGGAATTACAGTTCATCTCCACAGGAGAAAATGTCTGAGGTTATTTTCACTAAGGGACTTATTCACAGCTCTGTTTTCCTCCCGGTTTTCATAGTTGTGAGATTGTTGATATCAGCAACGCAGCGAAAACCCAAGTTATCAGAGGCTGAATCTGGTGTGTTTCCCATTCTAGGCAAAAAAAAACAAAAGTCAAAGTGAATCAATTTACTATGCCAGAACTGACCATTACAATACCTTGCCTGACATCCTGTAGAGCACAAATCATGCAATGCCACCTAGTCACTTCTGCATGAATCCCAGTTACCTTGTGTGTAACTGAAACACAATCTGTGGTGGAAGGGCTTCTGGTGTTCAGGTACTTTAAAAGTGATAGCTACAGGCATGTTTTCAAAGAGCTCAGTTTCCAGTTAGGTTCCCAAGTAGGTGGCTACATCTTCTAAAGAACTAAATATCTAATATATTGAGATTTTTTTTAATTATGCTTAAACTAGGTGTCTAAATAGGAATGGGGTATTTAGAAAATCTGCCCTGTAATGTTCAGAACTGCCTCGAGGGATCTCAGCAGTGATGCAGTTTCTCTTCAGAGCTTTAAAAAATATTTCCTTTAGGCCAACAATAATTAGCACTGAGAAGAAAAGCAAAAGGATGTCAGTAATATCTGCAATTAATCATTTACTCATGAATAATGTAGAAATTCTACATAATCTCACTTCTTTTGTCAGAGACTGTCTGTACAGTTAAAACAGATGAAATCCCTGCCATTAATTATACTGCATATTAGTCCTAATTTCCATTATTATCACTCTCAGCAGGAGTTCATTTATATTCCCTCCCAACCTATTGTGCAGGGTGCTTTTCACCAGCTGGCTGCACTTCACTCCAGAGATGGCTTGGCTTGGAAAAGCATTTTCCGATAAATACAAGATATTAATAGAGTGTTCTTGGTACTAGAAGAAATTAAATTATTACTGCTAGATAATAAAAAGAAAGTAACTCAGAAATAATTTACTAAACGGAAATAAATGTGAATTATCGTGAAACCCTAATAGTAGCACAAAACAATACTGGGGCACTGCAGTAAATTCATTTACCTTGTGGTAACACGAGCTTTATGATTGGCTGATCCATCTATTGTGTCAATCCAAGATGCGCCCCGCAGGACATGCATTTTCTGAGCACGTTGTCTTGATGAAGCTGCAGGAGGTAAATACTCTGAGGCAGTCCATTCCCAAGTGTTCCCTAACAGGTCATAGAGCCCTGAGATAAAAACATTGGTCATGAATATCCATAGAACAGCTGTGCTTTTAATATATGGACCTCCTGAAAGCACTTTGGTGCACTCAGAGTTATGATGTTCAAGCTACCATCGTAAGGATGGTGTAATAGCTATAGTAGGAGACTAGAAGTCAGAAACTCTTGGTTTCATTTCCTGCTTTCTCATTCATTCTTGGGCAAGTCTCTTATCTGCACTGTGTCTCAGGTCTCCCATCTGTGTAATGCAGCAATACTGCTTGCTTATCCTCAAAAGGATGCTGTGAGCTTCAATTAGTTAATATTAACAAGGTGCTTTGAGACCCGTTATAAAAAAACAAAGTAACGCATTGTTTTTATAAATTAATCACTGCAGGGAATGCTGGCTTCTTGCATTAAAATATCAGGCCTACAGCAGCCAATTTAAACAACATTAAAAACCACGACAGTTTTCTGACATGGTCAGCATCATCGTATCAGGATGCCAAGAAATGGATTAGTCCAGCTTCCATCACAATATCTCATTTTATTATTTCTAAATGGAAATTAACAAGTGGATGAACTTTCAAGGAAGACAAAGGTGTAGGTTCTGTACCGTAACTGTTCTGAGGAGGGAATGCTTTCACTGGGGAAACACCATGGTAACCATCTTCTGCCATATCAACCTTTGGGAAATTTCCCTGTGTGAAGAGAAGGTTTCACTCTGAAGAATGAATAACCAGCAACACAGAAAGAAGCAAAAGAAAATGACCTCCAATAGAACCTCATGTAACTTAAAACAATGGAAATCGCTTTACAGATGTCAATCACAGACGAAGATACTTTCATGGGATAAAGCAGTAGATCAATCAATCCAAGAGGGAGACATGGGATACTGACAAATAACTCATGGCATTTCACAGAAAGTGCCATTTGGGAGGGGGGAAATCGAGCTCCACTTTGAAGCTGATCCAGGGGAGGAGCCTCTCTCCCCTAGACCTCTCCCCCAGCCCCCCAATGCCTGTGCTGTCTGCAGGAAGGGAGTGGGGATGAGGGAGGGGAGTGCATTGCAGGCTGGGGTTTGCCCAGCCTGAGCTGGAAGGGCCTGCAAGGTGCCAGGGGGCTTCAGTCTACTCCCCCTCCCTCCCCCCAGCTAAGGCTGGGTAAACCCCAGCCCACAGAGTGCTCCCCCTCCCTTCCTGCAGATAGCACCAGGGGCAGGGCTAGACACATCAGCCCAGTCCTGGTCACACGCAGGGACTGACAGAAGTTAGATGAAGGCACTCCGGTTTGAAGCACCTTTATCTGATCCCTCATTACGAGGGTTAATTTGTCATGCAGTCGGCCACTTCTAAAATGTTCTGCAGCCGTGCACTTCTGTCAGGGCATGGCTGTAGCGTGGTTTCAGGGGGCCAGTTGCATGACAAATGTCCCTTCTGTCAGCATCCATGATTTCCCTCCCTCCCCTTCTCAACAAAATTCTTGATCTGAACAGTTTGAAATGTTGAGGTATCTGAATTCCCCCATTTGTGGGTGGGGTGATTACCTATTTTCTAGTCATGGAGGAAGTTAATAAAATTATGACAAGTTTGACAACAACCGTTAGCTGATTTTCAATATCCTAAAGAAAAGTCTGTATCACTTACTGCCTAAATACCTTCTAGGGTCACTTAAGGACATTTTTCTAAATCAACAGACCATCAGCACAACTCACAATAGACAGGGTGGTTTTTGGACCCTACCTGCCACAGATTCGTGCGATTTGCTTGAAACTTGTTTCCCCAAGGATATATTCTACCTGTCCAACAGGGAAAAAAGACCAATTAGTTCCTAAAGCTTAGTCCGTTTTCTTCATTTACCTCTTTTTAACAATTTTCCTTGATTGTCCTTTCCTGCTTGGGACACTGGCAAGAATTGTTGGCTTTACCCTTTTGCCCATATCCCTGATTAAGAAACCATTAATTAAAAAATGAATATTTTAACTTTGAAAAAAAATGTTGAAGAATGTACAAAACAAAGGACACAATGGTTCTTCATCACAGCTTATTTTCATCCCAAGGCATCCCCTTATTCTTTACTATAATATGAACAATCACACAGATCACGTCATCCTCCACCAAAATGCAGTTCTCCCTGGAGTGAGGCCAGACTGCAGCAAAGTGAGGAAGAAATGTGGGCCTGATTGAGAAAGCAGTAGGAATGACACTTCTTGAAGGATCAGTTTGGTTTTAGAAAGAGATCAAAGAGTTTCTCTTACATACTCTCTAGTCCTCCCCTTGCAGCAAATTCCCACTCCTCCTCTGTAGGAAGTCTCTTCCCTTTCCACTTGCAAAATGCCTGGGCATCGTTCCAGCTGACATGTAACGCAGGGTAATCCAGCCTGTCTTTTATACTGGATCCTGGACCTGATGGCTGAATAGAAATGGTCAGTTTAAGATGAGATCCATCAGCTGCACTATGCCACCAGGATCATCCCCACCCACTTGCTTCTGCCTCTCAGGAAGGCACTGTACTATTTCTGCGTGGAAGGCTTGTGTGTTTCAATAATTAGTCTGCTAAAATGCATATGGGAAGACAAATTTGGGTGCACCCTTTTAAACACTACTTTATCAAAGGGGAGAAATGGCAATGATGATAAATATTACACTAATAATCTGTGACAGAATAACAGATTGAACGGTGTCCTAGGTTAATGCCATCACCACTGATCCATCCTCCATCACATGAAGCTACATGTCCATACTCTGGACTGCTAAACGACTTGGTAATGCACCCTTCTTGTACATGATGCAGGGAACCTTGTCTTTGATTACTTGGCAGAAGTTCATCATGCACCCAGCTGGGGTAGGGAGAGGGACAAAACCTTAACTTTTGTCATGCAGGGACCATTTCAGTTAGAAAGGCTATGGGTATTAATGGGATTCACACCCAAGACTATAGTCTCCAGATCACCTGTGATCACTCCCAAACAGGCAGGGCTGCTCCCATCACAGAGCCCCTAACTGTATTACAGATAGGCAAAATGAAGACGAACAGCTCGGAAGGGTGCCACGTGCCCTAGTCTGCCAGGTCATCAGCCCTTCGGGTTATCTTCTGCTTTTGCAATTACTGTGGCTCAGATTTTCAGAGGAGCCTTTGGGAATGAGGCCCCCACATCCTATTGAACTGCAATAGATGATTTAAGCACCCGACTTCCTGTGAAAATGCCCAGCCTGCCTCTTTTGCAATTAAAAGAAACACTCACTCACCTGTCGCCAGTACGCCTTGTCAATTGGCAACCACCAGGGGGCAGACTGAGAAAAGAAACAGAACCATATTAAAGACAATCCCACTAACTAAAGATCCCTCTAACGGACGGCACAACACATGCCGCACACGTTTGGCAGCATGTAGAGCAAGTAACAACAGTATTTCTGAGTCTGGAAACAGATTTTGCAGCTCAATCTGATCAACTGGCTCGTTTCACAGACATGTGTACAGTGGTTATCAGTACAGTATAGAGACATCTGACTTGAAAAATAAAACTTGGGATTTCTGTAAATCCATAATAACTTTCAGGCTTTCTGCTTCAAACTCTGATGAATAAATACTGCAAAACAAATGTGTTTTCTTCCTGCCCATCAAGAGGTCATACCTGACCTCCTCCCGACAAATTGTTCAAAGCGGAAGTCAACAGACTGGGGTCTTAAACTATGTAAGAGCCAATCCAGTCCTTCTCTCATTGAAACTGAGTGCATCTACACATGCAATTAATGCGACTGAATATACTCCAGTTCAATTTGAGCCGGAGGAAACCAATCCCAACATCACCATCTACATGTGTATTTAAGTGCAGTAATTTACTGCACTGCTGGGTACCACTTGTATCTGATAGGACTATTCACCAGTGCAGTAAATTAGTCTACTGCACCCTAATTGCCACACATGTGTAGACAGTGATGCTTTACTATGCAGCAAATTAGTCTGCTGCATAGTAAAGTGTCTCATGTAGACACCCACAGACAGCAAAACACCCATTGACTCCAATGGGTACAGAAGCTGGTGGTATTATCCAGAAGTAAAAATGTCTATCAAGGTCTTCCCCTGAAGTTTTTGAGTGTATAGCAACAAAGTGAAATGATATAATATGATAAGAAATAAGACAGGAAAACTCCCCAATGAGTCTCCAGTCCATTTCTAATCCCTACACTTTCCAAAGACTTGTGCCTTTTCCTCTGCACTAGACAAGCTGAGACATTAACTCCTTTTGCCACATGGGGCCACAACATTTAACTGCAGAGCTTTCAAGAGCAGATCTGTTTCTATTTATTCCACTATCCTCACATTGCCCTGAACTCAGAAGACAAGCTCCACAATCAGCTTTTTTGACTGTTTCAAATAGATCCCACTTTGTATTGTCGATGTCACTTCATAACACCCCTCAAGATCCACATGAATATTACCTCCAGTTTCTGGGTCACTTTCTTTTTCAGCTCTTCAGATACAAAATCCTCAAAGACAAAGCTCCAGCCAAATGTTTCTGCTTCTGTCTTGTATTTCTTTTCTCTGACAAATTCCCTGGAGGAAATATGACACACTTTGTATTATACAATCTCCCCATAGCAATACAGTAGATCTAAAATTGAATTTCCTAATATTCCAGAAGAAAAACAACTGTGAATTTCTAGCAAAAATCAATACTGTGAGACTGTCAGACTTGCAAATTAAATTTTTTCTTGAATCCCCCAAAGTAGGTACAGCCTTGGGAGAAAACAAGAATACCTACTGCTCAGCCCTGATCTGGAAGGATCCCCTGTAAAGGTGATGGATTAGTTCAATTTCTCTGATCATGCACTAGTCTCTCTGCTGAGGCTGCCAAAAATATGATTTTTGACCTTTCCACTAGAAAATTAACTGAAATAATTCAAGTACCAATTTTAGCCACTACCAGTTTGCCCTGATACGTGAAAGTCTCCAGATTCCATTAGTAACTCCATCCAGTCCCAATGAACAAAGCAAATGCAAAATATTGCCCTTACCTGAAATTCCTATTCGTGATGGGATATTTGTCAATAGCAAATGCCTTCACTGTCACCTCCCTGACAGGCCCTTCTTCATTTCGACCATCGGGTGAATTTGTCCCCATCTGGAACTTCCCACCAGGCAACTGAACCATGCTCCCATCCTTTTCAGAAGCTGTGCGACATAATCCAAGATAAGGAGAAGATTAATTGGAGACACCAGCATCTTGACATTTTGAGACACCAGCATCTGTATGCACCTTGTTAGTGACCCATTCGTCCCCAAGGAAGGAGGTTGACAAGTGGCTAATCATTATCCCTGGCATTTATACTGCCTTGTGTTCTTTGATAGCACTTCACAGAGAGTAGACCAAACATCCTGGGTGTGACTCTACTGAAACCCATGGATATATCCCAGAGATAAATGTAGACTTCATATTTCAGATGACTCGTATAGTACACCGGGCCAATGCTGCCGGTTTAGATCAGTCACTGCTGTTTGATGTCAGTTTATACACCGGGGGGGCATTGCAGGATATTGCTTTGGGATGTCAGTGAAATTCACTTGGATCTTTCTCTGCAGGTTTTATATGCAGGGTACAGGGTATCTAGCCACTAAGAGAACCTCCTTTGCAAGTGATCCAGCTCTGCCACCTTTAGTTGCATGAAGTGACCCAGGATTTAACACAGAAACGGAGCGGCTCCCCACCTTCTGACACCACTCCCCACCTCCACATAGACTAGTCAGCATAAATACTGTTGTAATAGAAATACAAACAAAACCTGATGCAGAAACAGAGAAAAATAAATACACAGGGGCTGAGACTACCAGCTAGAGAGAGAGAGAAGAGAAGGGGAATTCCTTGAGCTTCTGTATCATCACAGGGAAATTGGGTTTTAGTCTGACTCAGTTTCTCAACCTGTGGTACGCGTACCCCTGGGGGTACACGAGACACAGGCAGGGGGTACACAGGTACCCCAACACTCTCTCTCACCTTCTTTTCCTCTCTCTCGCCCTCTTTTCCTCTCAAAACCATGGCAAAAAATCTGGTGCGCCACATTGCGCAGTGCTTTAAATTCCCCGTAATAAAAAGCACTGGGTTCAGCCCTCCTAGCTTTGGCCTTCATCACCTCTAGCCCAAGTACATACTTGAGTTGTGCACCCCTGGTGTAAAAGGTGGCAACCCTACCCACAGCAGATCAGACATCGGTCATATCATGCCCTTATATACACAGCCCTTCTTCCAACATATGGCACACATTAGTCTGTAAATATAAAATCCTCTGGAAAATTGACTGTTGGGGTACTTATTAAAATTTCCAGAAGTTAGGGGGCACTTGCTACTTAAAAGGTTGAGAAACACTGGTCTGACTGACCAGGCATAAGACCCCTAAACAGACTCAGGTTTTGGATCCAACTCGTACTATAGAGACAGTAAAAAGGGTGAAACCCACACCCTACTTTTACAGTGCAAGGTGGGGGTGCAGGTCTCTCTGTACCTGCTCCATTGGAATAAGCAGTCCTTTGAGCTTTACTCTTTCTGACGTATGTAACGTTCACCATTATTTTCAGAGCTGCCTGGTGGTGAGGTTTCATCTCGAGTCAACCCCTCAAGCTTTCCTGTGGTTAAAGGAATGATTTGAGGCTTGGTGCAATTCAGGAAGTGCTTCCTTGAGCTGAGCACAGTGTAACAGCTTTGAGCAGCAAAGGAAAGCAGGGAGTGGGGGAAAGCTGCTTATAAGGCTTCCTTACAGGGAGGTAGAAGGCAAAGAGCAGTGGATTGGAGGGGGTGGGAAGGAAGGGGTGCAGAAAGACGTATGCATGGGTGCCTTAACTTACCTTGCAGAGCATGGCTGCTCGCTAGCAGATAGCAGCAAAGTGAGAGAGCCAGCTGCACGCTCCTGGGAAGGGGGAAGGACAGCATCGGAGCCAGGCACTTGGGAAAGGGAGGTGAATTGGGAAAGAGATGAGGAACTGCAACCCAGAAGGGCTCAGCACAGGGGGAAGTGTTTCCGGATCTCACTCTGGAGGAGACTGCAGCACAAGTCCCCGCCTCCTCCTGTCTGGGCTGTGCAGGGGAAGGAGGCAGCAGTGAGCATGTGCAGGAAGGAGAGAAGTGAAAAAAAATCACTGGTCTCAGCCAGTGTGGGAGTGAGGATGGCTTTGTACAGTCCACACATTCGTGCATAAACAAGTCGTTTTACAGGAGACATTTCTAAAAGTCAAGTTGTTCCTGAGAACTATTTATATCAACACTAGTCGAGTCCCACTGCAAAAACAAACTGTACAGTAGCAAACAGGGCAGGGAGTAGACAGCAGAGCAGACTGGGCAGAGGGAGGAGAATCAGGACAGCACCTCAGAAGGGCACAAAGCCAATTTGCGGCACCCCTGCCAAAAGGGTTATTGGCCTCTGCTGGTGTACTGTATGTGTACAGTTAGCTGTCCCATTTGCTTTCATGGCTGTTTTTAATCTTTGGCAGGGGGATGACAGTATTTTCTTTCTTTCAAAAGAAAACTTCAAAATACATAATCCTGGGGTTACAAGTGCTGGACTCCTTCCCCTTTGCCTCCTTAAATGAAGAAGCTTCATATGGACAATTTCTCTAGTAGGTTGATGTAAGGAAACAGTTTTGCTTTTTTGTTCACCCATTCACATTTTGGAAAGCAGCAGCAGATGTGATCAGACTCATATCCATATTGAAAAGCAACATTGGAACAGTCCAAAGATTTAAATGACTAGCAAATACCACTAAAATTGTGAAGAACTAACATCTTCTAAGTCTCTACAAAAGCTATGCAAAACTAGAGCTAGCTTTGCTGGGCTAAGCAAGGAACATACAGGCCTCAGGGCCCATAATATTAGGTTGTGGTATTGGAAAACTAAAACAAAACCAAGCTGTTTGAATACTTGCTGTTATTTTGATAGCATTGTAGCAGGGTCTGTTTTCAACAACTTCTGTCCCCCAGGTCTTTAAACTGGTGCCATAGCAGCCTATGCTGCGTTAGGCAGACAAAGTTCCTTGGGTGAATTTGATCCCTTTTATTAGACCAACCCAAATAGTTGGAGAGCAAGCTTTTGGGTTCGTCAGGCTAAGGAAGTTTCAGCAGTTGGTGTGTGCTCTTCCATCCAAGAGCACACACCAACTGCTGAAACTTCCTTAGCCTGACGAAGGGCTTTTGAACGCAAAAGTTTGCTTAATAACTTTTCTCCAACTATTTGGGTTGGTCTAATAAAAGATATCAAATTCACCCAAGAAACCTTGTCTGCCTATGTCCTTAGACCAACACAGCTACAACCTAAACCTAAGCTGCATTAGTGAATTCATGTTAAAAGCAACCCAGAAAAATCTTTAGGCTAAAATGCATATTATTAGAGTGTACTTCAAAATATAAATATGCATTTGTTGTTAGGATATTGCCTATGAATAATCATCTTTCGACACAGGTCTAAGCCATTGTAAAATGTTACCACCCCCATTCTGAAAGATAGGAAACTGATGCAGGGACAGGAAACAACTACCTAGTTCAATACCATGCCTAGAAACAGAATCCAGGTTTGACCTCTTTCCCCCGCCCCAGTCCAACACTCCACCCACTTGGAAAGGATCTTCTATAAATTCTAAAATTAGGCTCCCCCATCCCAGGGGAAATTTTGGGGATTACAGGGAGCTGCATGTAATTCCATATGTAGAAACATAAGCAAGTTACACCACGGGTAGTTCAGCAGTATTCAGAAGAGTGATGCACAGATGACACGTTCTGGAAGCACTGACATCACATGGAAAACTATATTGCTGTACCATCATCTTCATCCAGTAACATTATTTCAACTAAAATGCAAGTTAAATAAGTGACACTGCTACAAACAAAGCACAGAACAGAAATGTTTATTGGGTAGAAAGGCTGTAACTTTAATTGTACATTTCAGTGCAATTAAAAATAAATAACTAATTGATTTTAGAACCAAATATTTGAACAGGTACTATTCTTTGCGAGTGGCCATGTTTACTGCATCAAAAAGGACAGCTACTTCTGTTACTGTGAAAATCCACTGGAGGCTGGGGACAAAAATGCCTTTAGTTGGATTTTTTTTTTTTAAGTTATTTCAAAAAGGCAATTCCCTACTCATGACGACTATCGCAGGATGAGAAGAGATTCAATTCAACCTTTGAGAGACGACATTCCAGCTCGCATAATTTCATCAACCAAAAGAATGTTGCTGGCGATCACCGTGCTGGAAAGATCAAATGAAAAAAAAAAAAAAAACCAAACCTGTTAAAAGTGCTGTATTATGTTACAATTAATTCAAACAAGGACATTATCTCCACTTCTCTCCTCAGGAGTCCGCACCCCAGCCAAAGCCCCAACAGATTATAAAGTTTTATACTAGACTCAGCCACTTAAACAACACTAAAATACTAATAGCTAATTAAGATCAAGCTTTCTTTCTTTCCAACTGGAGAGGAGACATACTTTAGGATGAGTATGACAGTGTAAAACAACTACTTCCCTTTTCTTGTACATTGCAAAATGGAGGATAAAAACCAAAGCCTTTCACTTAATAAACAAATCTCAAATTATTTAATCAATTTTGGATAGCAAAGTGAGTGTTTATACAATTTAAAAGTTAACCCATTAAAAAAAAAATTACCATGAATGGAGCAGTTGCTTTTTGACATTATAGTTGTCCCAAATTCCAGCTACTGCAGCCACCATTGGTTCACCTGGAAATAAAAATAAGCACAAAATAAGGCAACAGATAAGGCTGAGAACACCTGAATGAAATGTTACAGTTCAGAGTTACGAAAAAAGTGATAAGGGATTAGCAGGTTTTTGTCAACTGTGAAGCATGCTGCTACTGCCCCCAAAGGCAAAACATCTTCATACAAAAACCCACCATCTAGTCTTTGCATGTAGTCACATTTACGTGTGTGGATATCCACATTACAAGCTTCATATTACTTAACTGTAACGTAGCCCTGAGTTGTTTAGCAGGCGACAAGTACTCTATTTACCACCAAGAAAAGCTGTTGTTAAATAAAACGTCCAGGAAATCTTAAAACAACACTCTCAACCCTGCAAAATCTTCAGGAAGCTAACGTGCAACAGACTTGCCATAAAGAATAATAAGTTTTCACTTCTCTCAAAAAACCCACTATACTGTTGACTAGACAAAGCCCAATTTATTCTATTCACAAGTGTCTCAATATGGGGTTTTTAGAGGAGATTCTTACCAGTGTTCAGATCAACTCCAATAAGTTGCCCTGATTCTGCATGTTCTGTCTGAACTTTCACTAAAGTTTCTTGGGAATCATAGCCAGAATTCTGAGCAAGCACCTTTTAAAAAAGAGGATGAGATAGATTATGTAAAAATAAGTAGTTGTTGCAACAGTAATCCACCTTAATGGTAATTTTCTATTAGCTTAAACTAACTGCTTGCAATCTACTTCTCCAGTCAAGAGCTCCTTTATACCTTAGGAATAATGAGCAGAGCATCAGCAAAAGCTTGGACTCCAAGCTGGGCTCTTCCTTTTATGGTGGGCTTATATTTAACGAGAGCTTGAGCAATTGCCACTTCTACTGCACCAGCCCCTGGAACTACACAGCCTGTATGTAAGGAAGATAATAAGCAGAGCCATTACACAGCGATGTCAAACAAAGCAGTGAGACCACGTGGTTCACGTTAATGGATATACATCAGTACAGAACGTTCATGAAACTCAGAGGCTTTTGCCTCTAAAATAGCATCCACCACGACATGTGCTCTTCAAAACACAAATCAAACCTCTTTTTGAGAAAGGTGAGAAATGAAACCGACTGATGTATTTAGGTTTCTATCATGCTCACCGTAACTCATGCCCAGACACAGCAAGAATAGCCTTTTACTCAGAGTCTCCTCGTCCCTTGTTTAAAGCTTAGATAGTAGTTGCTGTAGTCCAGCTGAACTAGTTTCAGCAGAAAGAGCAGAAGAATCAGATGAGATGATAGAGAACATTTACAGGAAAACAATTATCCAAAGTACACCTGTTAGCTTTTACGTTAACAAATCTGCAGTTCTCGCATGTCAAAAGGAGAGACTTTGATTAAAAAAACCTTCCCTTCTGAAAAGGGATGTTGCATGGAGAAGCAGCAATTTTGCTACCTTTAATATCTTACTGTAGTACTGCTCAATCTCTGGCCCACGGGCCAGATTCCAGCCCACAGAGCTGTCTCATCTAGCCTGCGGAGCTCCCCACAGGTCTGGAAATTTGGTGGCAGTATAAGCAGTAGTGAGGTTAACCACTCCAAGAGCTTCAGCAGTTAACACTGCTGCTGCTCCCCTGATAAGTATTTGGCCCCATGGGGGAACCCCGTCATCCAGATGATGCAGCCCTGCAAGCCAGTTCAAGCCACAGCCGCATCTGGCATGTGGAGTCGCACCCCAACAGGATCCTGCACGTGAAGTCACATCTGTGCACCGGATTGCGCCTGTGGACTGACTCTCACATGCTGGATCTGGCCTACAGACCAACTCGGTGCCATTTATCTAGCCTATGTAACTGGACAGGTTGAGCAACACTGCTTGCTGTAAATAGTGATTCAAGATATTTAAAAAACCCATTACTACCACCATCCCAAATAACTCTATTTCAGTAATCCTTTCTGGCAGGCCTGCTAAACTGATGGAAGATAGTGAGCTGAAAGCAAGTTTTTCAGTTGCAAAGCATGCTTTTTTCCTCCTCATCTCTCTGCTCTTACTGAAGCAGTATTTAACCAGATCTAAAGTATTAAAATTTGCTGTGTTGCACTTAGAGCCTTTTGTCTTAAATTGTTGTCTTCCAATATTTTAAAAGCACATTCATTAATATTTAACAGAATACTAACAAGACCCTGGAGAAAGGCCATGTGTAACTGAAATCAAATCTGATCCACTATGTGTATCCACTTTTTAAAACATGTCAGCTTGGCATACAGCATGACATTAGAAATAGTTAAAGTGGAAATACTTTAGCATGGTGTCTGACTGTATAAACTATTGATAAAGCTAACACAGAATTCATCCATGCTTCTTGGCAGAAAAGTACATATGTAGGAAATGAACAGTTCACAGATGTCAGTGGGTCCTCTGAATCTTACTATACCAAAAAATTACTACGGACTAGACTTACCATCTTCAATGGCATTTTTTACAGCACGTAGTCCATCTCTTACTGCATCCTTGATTTGCGTGAGTGTATGCTTATTGGGTCCCCTAATCAACAGGGTAACAGAACGAGGATTGTCACACTTCTCAATGAAGGTGTATTTCTCTTCACCCTGTAGAACAATATTACTGTGTGTTCATGTAAGATTTTTGCTCAAGAACAAATAAAGCAGCAAAATAAATAAATAAATCACAGCATATCTATGTAAAAAAACAAAATAAATGAGCGACGTAGGTACATTTTTAGATCCATGTATAGTCAGAGGGATAATTAACTTTCACGCTAACTTCTGAAAAGGGGAATAGTAGAGATTTTTCTCTTTACCCTTATAAATTATGCAGGTTTCATGTCATCCTAGCTCTACTTTCAACGAAGAATACATTTATTCTTTGTCCCCCCCCTCAGGTTTTTGTTTTTCTATCATCACCCCACAGTGTACTTCATATATTTTTTCTGGCAATTAGTGTGTGGCAGTGACTTTTATGAGACTTCCAATATTACTTTCAAGATCATAAGTGGATCATCATGGGTGTCTAAATGCCTTCACAGAACTCCCTGTGTTTAAGAGTGCTAAGCATTAACAGCAAAACCTGAAATAAAGCAAACGATGCAGACACTGAAAAGGAGACAACAGTGTACCTTGACCTGTTAAGTTCAAACTCAAGGTCATACATACCAGTGTATACTCATAGACAAGCCCAGCATGTCCCAGACACTCAGGCGTGAGGTCCTCCAAAGAATTCATGGCCATACCACCACAGGCAAGAGTCAGTCTGAAAGAAGATAAGACAAGTCAGTGGTGTTATATACATAACTAAATATAAAATTAATAACGTAATGTGAAGTTGGAATCTTTGTTCATACCAAACTGAAGAGTTAAGAATATCACATCACATCCACCATGAGCTATTTAATATAAGCAGAGCCACTTAGTTTAATTTCTTTCAAGCTATGTGAAGTACAGTAAAAGCACCGTTAATTGGCACCTTACAAGCCAGCACATTCTATTAACCGGCATGCTGGCTTGTAAGGTAAAGTGAAACGGGAAGTGCCCACCGTGGCACTTCCGGTTTCTCCAGACCTCCACAGTCCAATGCAAAGCAGCCTGTGCTGCCGAGCCCTCACGGTCTGGGGCATAGCAGGCTGCGCGGGGCCCGCCTCCCTGTCCCTCAGCGCCCACAGGAGGGTCAGCAATGCCCCGGACGCATTGAGAAGTGGCGGCCCGAACAGGCAGAGACACCTGTTCGGGCCTCTCAATTAACCGGTATATTTTGTTATCTGGCACCCCCCCACCATGGGTGACGGACAACAAAGCTTTTACTGTATGTGGATGTACTTTGTGAATCATTTCAGAATAGTGCAGAAGAGGGCTAATTGTTCTGAATTTGGAATTTATTGGCAACATCACCATTACATGAAATAGGATTTTTTAAATGCATCAAAATACGTAAGCTTCTATTAACCGACAGTCATTGCTGCTTAAGAACTAGACAAGTCAGATGTATTGGTAGATTTTGTCATATTGAATGAAATAGTTTGAATGTTTGTAATAGTTGCCCATTAGCCAGTTTAGGAAGAAGACAAGATTTATCTCCTTATCTAGGCCATTGTTTTGGTCTACGTGCGAAAGGTCCTGACTTTGCTCAAAGTCTTAACTTTTGAATTTTATCTTTAGAGGTCTTTAACAAAGTTAACCTAAAAATGACCCTTAAGCAAATATCCTGAGTTCCGAGAGATCAAACCCTAGGGCCTTTTGACAAGATTGGAAAGAAAAGGTCACTTGCAGTGGTATGGAAGTTCCCCAAAGTAATTAAAATGATCAACAAAAGAAACTAATTGCCAAGCAAAAGAATATGTTAAGTAAGATCCAAGCCCAAATTTGGGAGTAATGACAGGTTTGGGTAGGAGGGGCCCAGGACGGCAACTCACTCAATAAAAACTGTAACCTACTCTCCCAAATTGGAGGTGACTATACTTGCAGAACAACGAAGGAAGAATCGAAAGTGTAGACCGGATCAGACTGATCACCTGAACCACCCTCTCCGTGAACACGAATCTCTTAGTTCACGCTGAAGCTGCAGAGCACCCGAAAGGGACTGAAGGAAGGGGACTTGTTCCTATCAGTATTGAGGCCAGCCCATTGAATCGTATTGCTGAGGCGAGCCCATTAAATTGTACTACTGAGGAATGAAACCGTATTTAGGTGTTTGGCTTCTCGGAATTCTAGGATTGTAAGTATATTATGAAAAATAATAGTATTGATTCAAATTTAACTTTTAGTTGTAATTGTACTTGTTTTTGTAATACTAATTCTTATAGCATTGTTTGGGAAGGAAGTGCATTTGGAGGATTATTTCTTAAAGCTAAGCAGTGTTATATGTGTAGCTAAGAATTTTAAAATAAAATTGTGTTGTATGAATTAAGTGTGTAATCATTGTGAAATCGTGCAATCAACTAAATACTCCCCCAGCCAGTGCATCAAAACGAATCAGTAAATTGTGTGGGATCTTCTCTATTCCATAACCCACTAGAGACAGATTTTACTCAAGCTTTATTTTAAAAGAAAAAGGTTACATGCATACATCAAGTCAGACAAACTCTGGAAAAGCAAGTAAGTCTTCTTTTCAAGAACTTACCTCTCCATGTTCCTCCTTTTTGCTCTGCGCAAAGCTACTATTCCTTCTTTTGCCAAGCTATCCAATGAAAATGGGTCAATTCCCTAACAAGAGAAAAGCGCCTATTAAGGAAGTGTAAAAACAAATTCACAGACCAGCACAAAGGGCCAATTCTTCCTCTTAGCAAAGACCTATGTGAATATCTGAAAGCAAAATATCTCTACCCCTTATTAAGGCTTGTGTGAGATTCACACAGTTAATGGACACCAAGGCATCGAATCGAGCCTGCCAAAAGTGCCAAGGTGTTGGAAGTAATTTTTCCAGTTAGTTCCCATACTTGTTCGTCTTACCTTCTGATTGATTAGGATAAATCCTTTATCTGAATCACCACAGACTCTCTTTTTCAAGTCAATAATTTTGTTCACTCTGTCTTCAATGAATTTTCTTTCTGCTTTTACTAGCTTCTCTCTTTCTTCCGCACTCTTATAAAAGAATCCAGAGCTCACCTCTCTAAAATTAGAGGTTGAGGGAAAAGACATTACAATCATTTACTCACAGGAAAGAACATGTAAATTTAGTCAGAAGGTATCTTAAATAAAGGTACAGTTTAACAAAGTCACATTGAAAAGTACAGCAGCACAAAATATACGTTGTACTTCTGAATACACGCAAAACAAAAATGACATTTTTCAGTACAGAGGTAAAATAGTATTTTAGTAGTCACATATCAAAACACCCATGTCTGACATACTTGGAGATGCTCACTATCACTGTATACCGAACACGCAGACTTTATCGACTTTAAATAAAGTTGTCAGTCAGTGATATGACAAACACCTCGAAAAACAAATAACCTACTCCAGAAGCTTACTGGCCCCTTACCAGCTTTATAAATCTGGATAAGATTCTGTGCTGTTTGCTTGTATTTCCTCTTTTACACAGCTGAGCTTATCTTAAGTAGATATTTTGGAATACTTATTCTCCGATTTCTTTTAGTCTCTGGCTTACACTTACGTTTTTTCATATTCTAGAGATACGTTGCAAGTAAGTATATAAGCATCTTCCACTCTTTTTTTCATATCTGGATGACGAGCGCCATGATCCAAAACAAGTCCTTTAATAAGCCTGTAAAGAATCAGTTAGATGACCTGTAAGAAATTCTTTGTCCTTATTTCGGTTTTCATGATAGGCAGTTGAACAAAATTCATAGCAAAGCATATTAAACATTGATTACATGCCTATACGTATAAAAATAGTTTGGATCATGTATCCCACTTCCATGGACATGCCTACTCTGTGTAAAGCAGGCTGTTAGGACTGTAATAAGGAAATATACTCTAGCATAGCGTCTGACTGCATTAGCTACTGAAAAAGCCAACGCAGAATTCTTCCATGCTGCTGATTAATCTTGTCCTTATGAAGGCTTTTGAACTACTGTGGTCCCAATTTACCTAGTTAAAAGGCAATTATAATAGTATTATAAATTCTCTCCACATCAGTGAGATTCAGCCGTCTGACATTAAGAATGATAAAAGGGTTAAAACTCTGTTCACTTTGTATTTCAGGTTTCTCTCCACTAGAAATGGATTTAGAGCTTAGAGCTCAATTAGTGTAAAAGGAACAATGGGAACAAAGGAACAATGTCTTTCAGACACAGCATTATACTTCTTAGTATTTTCAGACTGTCTGAGAAAAAGGCATGTGTATATTACACCAATGCACTTGTCCTATGTTGGAAGTTAATACAGCCATGACCAACCAGCTGCAGGCATGTGTGTCAGACTGTCAAGTTTAAAAACGGAGGGAGTTTAAACCCTTGAGAGGAACAGTTTCATCTTACTTCTGTCTCCTCTTAAGAAGCTCTAGTTAAGAGCTCCCACTGAAGATGAGTAAAACTGCAGGAAGTTATAGGAAGAGCTTTTTTTCAAATGTACTTTGCAATGTTCCTGTTTTGTAGTTTCTCATGTGGTCAGTTTTTTCCCCCCCAACATAAAAGGTAAGAAAGGCCATTTTAAGATGCATGAAAAAAAGCAACAGCAAGTTGAAAAAAAAAAAGTTGTTAAGCAAACTCCTTGACAGGACCTCAAGCTTTTCACTATATAAAAGCAACTGAGGTTCGCCTTTCCATTACCCCCCCCAATAGGGTTTGTTTTTGTTTTTTTATTGTTTGTATAACTACGTACGCTGTATCCGTTTCTGATTTGTGCTTCATCTCCATTATCTCAACCATGTAGAGATCAATAGGTTCATCTGGTTTTCTGATTGCCAAAATGGAATCTACTACAGCCTGAAATAGAAGAGAACGCCATCATACAACAAGCTCAGCTATCAAACAGAAGCAAATAGATAGGCATTTCCCCCCATTTTTCTATGCTCCCTCTCTTCCCCCAATTCATTATCTAATGTGTCAGATAATTAGGAGTTCCTCATCTGAGAACGAAAGCACAATTCAAAGAAAAAGATAAAAAACGTGTACACTTACCTCTGTTAAGACATCAGCCAGCTCAGCATGAACTTTAGTACGCAGAGATGTTCTGGCAACATCTATAAGTGTCTCTCTGTCCATATCCTTGGATACTTTGACCTGCTCCAAAACTTCAAGTGCCTTTGCCTTTGCTGCTTCAAATCCTTCTGCAACTATTCTTGGGTGCAAGCCCTATTTTTTCATTAAAAAAAATATAAAATGCTATTAAGCAACAAAACAAGGCAACAGTTTTCCAACTGGCATTCTTATTTATTTTCAAATCTATATTACTCAGACCTTTAAAATTTGTGCTACCCAAACAATGACCTTGATGATAAACACTAAAGCAATTTAGACTTCACGTGATACAATGAAGACAAAATGTACTGTCCTTTTGAATACATGTAAAAGGAAGATACTCCTTCTAAATGCAGAGGAAAAGCACAGATTATTCTAGCACAGAATTAAGACCAAGGGAACTCATGAAGCACACTTGGGTGTTCACTGTGCAGC
>NW_005842618.1:802214-815713 GCF_000455745.1 Alligator sinensis | reverse complement strand
AGGAATTCATCGGTATCAAGTTTTCTAACATGAAGATGATTCTTTACTTGAGTAAAACGCTATTTAGTGGCATGCAATTATGGCAAAAGCTTTAAAGCCCACCAAAAGAGTGAAAAAAAAAAAACAATAGGTACAAGACATATTAACAGCAAAGTCAAAACTCGAAAGCATGAAAGGATGACATTTACACATTCCCTTACAAAAACCAAGACCCCATCCATACCTCGGAAATATAGAGATCTGCCTGCTTCAGCAGCTCTCCAATGATCAGGACATTTGAAGTGGTCCCGTCTCCAGTGATGTCATCTTGCGCCGTTGCTACTTTTGCTATTAAGGAGGCGGTTGGGTGTTGGATTTGCTAAACAAAAAGAAGCAGCTGAGCGATATTCCTACAATAATGCAGCAAGGTTTAACTAGTAGGAAACTCACATTGATGTATTTTGTCTTGCTGGGACACGCTATACATCTTCATAGTTATTTTTTGTCTATTTAAAAGCAACACTAGTCACTCAGAGGTATGTTAGAAGTGTCTCGATACATTACATTACCGCTGAACGATTCTGCTAAGATGCTCGTTTTTGGCTAACTTCCGCAGGCGAGGGAGCGGCGGTAAAGCTACAGATGCGAGGGACACCGCGAGGGACCTCGGAGTTGGGGGGGGGGGGGAATCGGGGGCCTGTTCTCCAGCGAGCGGATGCCGGGAGGAGGCTGGAAGGAGGTAAGTTTTGGCCACGCACCAAAATGGACGAGGAGTACAGGACGAGGAGACAAATTGGGGCAAGGCGCACTCACCATCTCATGCAGCAGCACGTTGCCATCTTTGGTGAGCTTGATGTCTCCGGAGCCAGACACGAGCCTGCGGGGGGGAGGGGAGGCGGTCACCCCGCGGGCCCAGCCCCTCCTCCCACCACGACCTCCCCGCCCGGCCCCGCGCTCACATCTTCATGGTGCCCTTGGGCCCCAGGTTGGTGCGGAGCACGTCCTGCAGCCCCCGCCCCCCGCTGATTTTCCCGGCCAGCGCCGCCTGCGCCCGCGCCCCCTCGGCCTTGGGGTTCAACGACTTCACCGCCGACATGATGCAGCCGCCGCACTGCCTGAGCCCAGCCCCGCGCGCAAGGGACGGCGGGATAAGGCGCGCGGGACACGCCCCTTCTAGAACACTCCGCCGCCCCGCCATTGGCTGCGCGGCGCTGCCTGCCGTCCTATTGGCCAGCCGCCCTGTCGCTCCCCTCCAAGGGACCCGCCCCCCGGGAGGAGGCCGGTGGGAGCGGTTGGTATGCAAAGCACCTCATGCATATGCAAATCGGCACGCCGGCGCTCCTCATTAATATGTAAATGAACGCGGGCCTATGAACACAGGGTCATTAACTTGATTGGCAAACGTCGACATGGAGACGGGCGAGCGGTCCCGTTGCTTTCCTCCAAGGGGAACCACAGGGGAGGTCTTCTGAGGTGAATATTCAGCGTCTTCTGAGTTTCGTGATCCTTGTGGCGGGGTCATGCGGGTGCGAGGCTTGGTTCTGTTTTTACGTCTATTTGATCTGTTTCTCATTAAAAAAAAACACAAATATATGCAAATGAACCTATATGCAAATGAACCTAATTAAAAACACAAGTGTACAATCCTGCATATTAGTACCTATATGCAAATGAACCCAATTAAAAACACAAATGTACAATCCTGCATAGTGGTACCTATATGCAAATGAACCTAATTAAAATAACAAACATACAATCCTGCATATTGGTACCTATATGCAAATGAACCCAATTAAAAACACAAACGTACAATCCTGCATATTGGTATCTATATGCAAATGAACCTAATTAAAAAAAATGTACAATCCTGCTCCAGGCGTATGGGTACCTATATGCAAATTAACCTCATTGCCATGCTCCTCGCGTGTGGGCATATATATGCAAATTGAACTTTATTAATATGCACGGTTGCCCTATTAGTGCATGGTTGGCCTCATGCAAATTAAACTTTATTAATATCTACAAAGCATCCTATTGGCCTGTTGGTGTCTGTATGCAAATCCAACGTCCTTAATATGTGCCAAGTATCCCGCTATACTCCTGTGCATAGCTACATGAAAATTAAATTAATAATATATTAGCATAATGAGGCAAGATAATAAGAAGAATTGTGATGCAAATAGGTTGAGGGCTCAGCGACTCTAGTCCCTCCCTCACTGCGAGCAAAAAAATAAAATAATAATTAGTAATAATAAAAGTATTTATTATTTTAATAATAAAATAGTAAAATATAATATAATACACACAAAATAATAATAAAAGATACCAGATTTACCCAAAGAACCTTGTCTACTTATGTCCATAGACCAATATGGCTACAACCTACACCCCTGCGGGCAAAAAATGCATTTGACTGAAATTAACCTGGTTAAAAAGGAAATTCACATTTAAACTGGGATAGCTCATATGAGATCCACATAACGCATATTTGACCCAGGTGGGCCCAGGTAGGATAAGAATGCATCCCCATTAAAATGTAAAGCGGCCAGGTTAATGCAAGATTTGCTCCTGGTCGCAACCAGCTGCTGGCTGTGAATTCCTCCCGGGACCTGGGCCCACCTCAGAGCCAAGCTCATCCCAGCCCATGAAGTCGCAGGCCCGGTGCCAACAGATCCCTCAAAGTTAATACACTGCTGGAGTTTTTGCTGCCTTTTGCATTTTGAACCTTTAGGATTCACATTTCCTGCTGTTGCTGTGTAAGGAGGAGGGCTGGAAATGGAGGGCTGTGAGCACAGATACACATCAGGACAGGCCCTCAGGAGCTGCAGATGTAAGAAAAGCAGAGGTGTAACAACGTAGCCGGGCACCTGGGGCAGCTGCCACACACAGGGGCAGTGACAACTTCCCGAGACATCATGTGACTCTGGCGGCAGCCATTTTTTCTGTTCTTCACTCCCACCCCTCTGGAAATTGGTCCCTGGGGCAGCTGTCCCAGTTGCCCCGGATAGTTATGCCGCTGAAGAAAAGCACCACATATTGCAGTAATTGTGATAAATGCTCCAGAAATGGTAGCACAACTTGTCCTCTATGGCAGTGGTTCTCAACCTTTTTTGTAGCAGGACTCATTTGTAAACATCACTGGCCAGTCCCGGCCAGTGTGTGGGGTAGGGTAGGGTGTATGTGGGGCATGGCGGGGACGTTTCACCGCGGCACAGGATAGGGCCACGGGGCCTGGCTGGGTCCGCTTCTTCTTTGGGGCTCCTACCTCCCCTTACACCCGGTCCAAATGCCACCCAGTTGTTAAAGCATCAATTGGGCATTCTTCTTTTTTTCCCCAATCTTTTTAGGCTCACGGTCATCTTGAGCGTGACTTGAGGATACAGCGGCTAAGCCAGCCTCGAAGGAGTTCTGTCGAGGCTTGGTAAATGAAAGAGAAATGAAGAATAACACAAAGCACGGAAACTGGAACCCAGGTAAGTCTCTCAGTTATGGCCACTGGCTGCAGCCTCCACCAACAGCCTGAGGGCTGTGCGCTATTTTTCCGAGGCCCAGCCCTGTTGGACAAATGTAACTAAAGAGAAATGCAGGAGAGTCGTCGGTCAATTTTGCCTACAAACTTGGGCACTTGTATCAACTTTAGATGTCTCCGCGTCAATCCCCAGTGCTCCTACTGGACATGTCAATTCTTCATATTGGGGCAAGCCCTCTTACCAGCCCTTGTTGATTCGGTTCCGTTCTGGTGGAGGGAGTCCGATCCCTCCACCAGCGCCCCTCTGTCCCACGGTGTTGCTGGCTTTTCCCCTTCTCCAGGGTGACTAGTACTCAGCCTAACAGGCTCCCTACCATTCAAAATGAAAGTAAGTAGGAACTAAAACAAAGACCTTGTTCCACGTGTTGACAGCTCTTCCGCATCCATCTTGTCCTTATGGTGCGGCTTCCTACCAGCTCTCCCTGCAGCTATCACCGCTGCCAGCTCAGCGTCAGCATCTGGGATTATCAGAGCACCTCCGAGCTCCCAGGCTGAGGAGCAGTCCTCTCTCCATCTCCCAGAGTTTGGTCCATTTTTAAAGTTTGTTCATGACTCTTTCATATATTCTTGCAACCCACTTTCAGGTCGGGACCCACAGATTGAAAAACACTGCTCTGTGGCAATGGGGGCCAACCATTTTTGGCAGGTGTGCCATAAATTAGCCCCAGGCCCTCCCCAAGTGCCATTCTGATCCCTTTCCCCTGCCCAGTGTGTTGCTCTGCTTTCTGCTCTCTGCCTTGTGATTCCTGACCAATCTGCTGCTCTGCTTTCTGCTCCTTGTCCTGCCTCCCACTCTGCTGCTGTCCGCTCTCTGATCTGCTATGTGCCACACACAGAGGTTGCCCTTGCTACTTGTAGCACATGTGCCCCAGTTTGTCTATCCCTGCTCCCTAGGGTGCTCACATACAGACCATCCTGAGCCTAAGGGAGTTAAGAACCCAACACTAATTGAAATCAATGTTGTGAGTTAGGTGCTAGGCACTTTTCTAGGTGCTTGCATACTTTTTAATATATGAATCTGTGAGACAAGTTAGACTAAGTGCATTATTTGGAATGGAACTTTTCACAGAAGGAAGCAAACAGCCTCATGGATCTACTGACGTCTTTAAGTACTGTGTCATCAGTGGGCACATCTACACATGCTATTAATGCGTTGAAAGCTTACCTTTCCCTGGGAGTGCATCTACATGTGCACCTGTAGGGAATTAATTTGCTCCCAAAGGCAGCAGTTCAGTGTAGGGCTACTCCTGCCCTGCTCTGCTCCCCTACAGCAGCCAGGGGTTGCTCCAGGCTCCCCTGGGTGCCTGCCCCAGACTGGCAGGAGACACAGGGATCAGGCCTGGGGGGGGGGTGGAGCTGTCCTGCCTCTAGAGCAGCTGCCTTCCAGCCCTCCACCCCTGCCCCATGGCAGCTGCCTCCTGCTGGACCCCTGCTCTGATCTCAGAGTGGGGGCTGGGACATCATCCTTTGCCCCCGGCAGCTGCCTGCTGCTGGGCTCCCACTCTAATCTCAAAGCAGAGGCTGGGACATCATCTCCTGCCCAGCAGCTGCCTCCTGCCAGGCCCCAGAGCAGAGGCTGGGGCATTGTCCCCTGCCCCGGGCAGCTGCTTGGGGATGATGTCCCAGCCTCAGCTCCAAGATCAGACTGGGGGCTGGGAAGCAGGCACCTGCCTCAGGGAGGGGACAGTTCTCCTGCCTCCTGCTGCCTGGGCTGCCTGGAAGCAATTTGCTCCTGGTCAGCTGTCTACACATGCAGTACTGCTCAGTATCTACTGTGCATTAAATCTACTACCACACATGAGACTAATTTACTGTGCAGTAAATGCTGCACATGTGTAGACAGTAATGCTTTACTGCACAGTAGATTAGTCTACTGCACAGTAAAGCATCTTGTGTAGATGCACCCAAAGAGCTTACTTAGAGACCATATTTTAGGCAGTTCTGTAGCAGTTCCATACTCCTCTTTACTGTCTATATGAACCGTGAATATATGTGTTGCTGGGAGCAGCAGCTGCAAACTTCAGAATTCCCCAGTACATGTTGACAGGAAGACACAGAGTCCTAGTTCTATTATCCCATCCACTCTACCCCAGCATGCTAGGACCGCAAAGGAATGCATACCGTGCCAGGTGCCAGGCTGCTTTAGGATATTTTCCTCCCCCACTCTCTACCCCCACCCCTCATGAGAATGTGGTGGGAAGCAGAGGACAGATTTTGACTGTTTTATACACAAAGCCTGTGTTAAAGCCATCCATGACTGAGCTCCACTGTGGGGAGATGGGTCATGTGGTGGGATTAGTGACACTAGACCCCTACTGAACCTACTTTCACGGTAAGCACTATGTATTCAGATGGGTGGGATTCTGTAGGACAAATGATTCTTGGGAAAACTGGCTGTGAAAAAGGTGGAAATAGGTAAGGGACTCCATGTACAGAGGGCAAGTGATAGCTTGTTTTGCATGTGTTATTGAGGTTAAATATTTTAGATAGAGTTATTGTGTCCAGCAAGTGGGGAGTCCTGTGGCTCTACTGATCAAGAGATGCCTATTGTAAGTTATTCTACTGCAGAGTCCCCCACCCCACCCTCCAAAAAAGCAACACCACAGGTTGGCTTTTTGTCATTGCATTTGTTAAATAATATTGTAAAATACGGGAAATTGTACCTGGCATTTCAAAATGTAGCTCCTGAACTCTAATTTGGAACTCTCACTTTATTCATCTACTTCATGCTTTTGTTTGGCTAGCTACAGAGCTCCTGTGAGAAGGGTTCAGAGCTCCTGAATCCTTCACACACATCTGAGTTCTACATGAGATTCCACCACCAAATGATCACAACCAAACATTTTGATGTGCATCCTTGCACGTGGCCTCAACCCAGGTGGTATCAAGCAGAGGGGGCTCAGTCCCACCATCTGGGTGTTCTGCAGCTCTTGGGTGGTCTCAGACATTTTCAAATGGATTTCTTGATAAACATCAATATTGCAAGCTCATGCATCCTTAATTAGTTGTGAGTAATAAGCTTTCCGTCCTGCAACTAGCCAGTAGAGGGCAATATGCACATGAAGGCACACATAATCACACATGCTATCCCAGGAATATATGACACCAGTTGCAGGCCTGTGCCTTGTTTATATGATATTAATTGGCAAGGGTTTTATTGCCTGCATATAGTAAAGGGAATAGGAAAGGTTACTGCCTGTGCATCTAGGTCACAGCTGAGGAAGCTGTAAGGCATTCTGGTTTGACTGTTCCTCAAGTCTGGTGCTCATTTGTTCAAACACCCTAAGGTATTTCAGAGACTCTTTTTATTTATACAGGAAAATAATATATTCTTTTTGAGAGGAAGAAGTAAATGGATTTTGACATGTTTTATTTAAAAAAAAAACTTTGGGAAAATAACCAGTGTTCAACTTAGGGACGTATTTGATAGCCACGTTGAATGCAGAACTCTACAACTCTTGGTTCAGAGATGATACCTTTTATTAGACCAACTAAGAAATTGCAAAAAAAAAAAAAAAAAAGTATCTTTTTCTGCAATCTTCCAGGCACACACACCTTTCCTCAGGCTCAGGGAAAATGAAAGATGGTAAAAAGTCCCCAAAGGTAGACAATACATTTAATTTTTTACAGAGGAAGCTGAAGGTGGAAGTCTGTTCCTCTGGGCTCATGTGAGTCTTTGCGAGTTGCTCTTTTATGCGCAGATAAGGCAGGATTCCTTCCTTGGTGGTATCAGATGGCAGAAAGGCAAGGAGGTGTAGAAATCTTTCTTGTTGTTCAGCAGTGAATTATAAGTGTTCATCTTAGGTTGTTATCTACATTTCTCACACAAATAGTTGGGTTTTCAGAAGTGAGGTTTTCTAAAGATATTGCTGGTCAAATTCTCATTGACAATCATACATCAGTGGGATATAGATAGCTAACCCCAAGACTCCTTTGAAAATCCCAGATGAATAACTTGGTGCCTCTTCCCTAAATTACACATTGAAGATTACTGTTTTAGAGTACAGGAATTCTTATTACTAATTTGTGGTTTTATAATAATATAACTTTGGTTTTGCATCAGTTCTTTAGAGATCAACACAAACCTACCTTCAGTTTATAGTTCATTCTAATTTTAAGTGCTGAACTATTTTACATATTTATATTTATTGTACAATAAGGGAAGATAATTGATTAGGATAAGCCAGTGACAATTTACATCAGTTGGGGATCTGCCCCATAGGGTTTAATCAGATGACAACTAGATTGTTAAACCAAAACAAATCTATTGAAACCAAAGGGAATATTTCTTCATGAAGTCTGAATCCTTTTATCGAAATCACATAGTCCTTATTCGAGCAAAATCCCCACTGAGTTTCTAAGTGGAAATAGTTTTCTTTTATCTTGCTTTAACTCAATTTCCCCAGTAGCAAACTGTGGTAACACATGTCCACAAAGTATTTCTAAAACCTGTTATAAAAAAGTGTTCTAACACTGATAACATTAGTAAACAGGGTCAAAATAGACACCAGACTGCATCAATATGACTATAGCAAAGGACCCTGCTGTAGGAATAGTGTGACAAAAGAGGCACAAATAGATGTGCATATTGACCTGTGATTAATCATTTGTTATTAACATGTGAAATAATGGGAAAGGATGTCATATGGGGAGTTTAATTAATTCACACATATTGAAGCCTAAAGCTGCCTGAATTGCAAACAAAACCATGCATAAAATGTGACTGCCACACTGATTGGCTCGTGACATTCATTCCAGAGGGTTACCAGTCACAAGACTACCAAGCAGCTTCTTCAGCAAAAACAGTGTTCTTAGCTTTGAACCAAGAAGCCAACTTGAGATGAGAGACTAGAGCCTCTGGTTGGTGGCCTGAAACTCCCCAACTAATGGTAATAGCTGGAGCTGATTGAAAATCTGCTCATGGAAGGATTTTCTACAGGAAAATACTGGTATGTTGAAACTAAATATTCTGGAGGACTGAGTTAGTTTTGACATTTATTTCTGGAAAACAATACAAACCATATTCTGCATAATCAGAATGAACTGTCCCAATTATTAATTTAAAAATGATGTTTTGTTTTGAAATATATTGTTGTTGTTATGCATTACCAAATAATCTAAAAAGAAAGTATAATGTATAAAAATCAATCAAATGTTTCAGTTTTACCTAAATGCTATGTTTTGATTGAGCCAAGATGGCAATTTTTAATAATCTTTTTTCACAGTCAAATTATAAATTAATTCAGAATAAAAGATATGTTGAATTTGTGGAATTTCCTATGAAATGGAAATTTTAGTTCCAACACAGGTATATTAACAGCCCAGGTCTTTCACACAAAGAACCCATTCTCTAACCTTTAAATTACTATTCTTTCAGACCCTGGGAGAAAACCTACAGGGATATCAATATGAAAGTCCATGTGTAGGTTCTGTTTTAATTTATAATAAATCTGGAATGACTGCACTGATTGAAACAGGTTCACCCAAGATTAATACTGGTGTATTGGCCATGAAACTGCTTTTGTCCAAAAAACACTTAGGCACATACTTAACTTGAGATGTGTGAGATATTAGATGATGTAGGGTGGCACCTTAGAGAGTACCATATTTCACAATGTATAAGTTGGGTTTTGAAGCCCAGTTTTGGCCTCTGAAAATGCAACCTTGACTTATACACTGTGTCACATAAAATCATTGCCGACAAACTGCAAGTTCAGTGAATGCATGAGGCATGATCACATTAACTGCACTAATTGCAGGAGGAGCGGTCTCACTAATTACAGGAGGCATGGTCGCACTAATTAAACTGGCACTATTTTAGCAAAGACCAAATGACCTTAATTACAGGTACTGCCAGTGCTATAGCAAGCAGGGGGTGGGAGTGGGGGGCGAGTGGGGCATCTGCCCTGGGTGCTGAAGTGAAGAGGTGCTAACAGGAACTGCCCAGCTGGGGCAGGGTGCAGGATGGAGCTGTGAGCGGCTCATTTGGCGGGGTGCAGGGATTGGGAAAGGACAGCTCCCGCTGCTGCGTGCACTCCTGAGCAAGCATGGGGGGGGGTGCCCCCCAGATCTGTGCTTGGGGCAAGGGCAGTCTGCTGCTGCAGGCTTTGCCCAGGGCACCAAGCTTCGTTGCTGTGGCACTGGGTACTGCAAATACCACATGGTATTCAGGATGCCACCAGAACGAATGAAGTACAATGCAAAGTTCAAGATGCAAGTCGTCAACTTTGCTCTCGATACTAACAACAGTTCTGCAGCCCATCAGCTTGGTGCAAATGAACAAGTGGTTTGTGGCTGGCAAAAAATCATCAACAACATAAAGAAGATGCTGGGGCCATGAAAAGCAATGCAGGTAGCCCGATTTAGAAAGAGACCTTGCCAAATGGGTCAACGATCAGCAACAGTCTGGCAGAATCATAATAAGAAACATCATCCTACTGCAAGACAAGATGCGGGCTATGGAGAAAAGATTGAAAGACTTTACTGGCAACCCAACCTGGTGTTCCCAGTTTATGAAAAGGAATTCTCTTTTTCTTTGCACCACATAACGAAGATATTGTAGAGATTACCAGCCAACCTCGAAGACAAGATAACCCAGTTCCAGAGCTATGTGTTGAACCTCCAAAAGAAAAACAATTACGATCTCAGGCAAATCGAGAATATGGACAAAACACCCATGTGCTTTGATATGCCAACAAGCCGAACTATGGATGTCACTGGAACTAAAACTGTACTGATGAAGACTATGGGCCATGAGAAAAGAGTGGCGGGCTGGTTGACGGTTAGCCAACATTCGTTTACAAAAACTGGAAACATACAAGCGGCCTCCTTAGCAACTGTGTGACAATGGATTCTTACAGCTTGGAGGAACATTAAACCTCAAACCATTTCACATTCAATCAAAAAATGCAGGATCAGTAATTCTGTGGATGGTGAGGAGGATGATATTCTGGCGTGATGAAGATCAAACAAAGGATAAAGATACCAAAGCATCCGATGCCGAAGATCCATAAAATGATCAGATTACTAACCATTTAGATTGGGAGGAATTGTTTGGGGCTGACAGTTCTGATGATGAAAGCGAATGAGGGATTTTTACGTTGTTAATTTTTAGTATTCTTAAAATGTTTACATTGTTGAAACGAGGGATTTTTAAATGTTTTTATTAAGAGGGATTATTTAAAGGGGGATTTTTAAATGTTGATTGAGTGCAAGCTGTGGCAACCAGTGCTGCTGATGGTGCTAATAATGGCGATAATTTGATTGATCGCTCCTGATTTGTGCTGATTGCTAATTGTGTGTAACCCGTGGTGATGAGATCAGTGCTGATTGTGCTAATCATGCTGGCGACTGTTTGGTCTTGTTTCTGAATAAAATGTGGGTTGACTTATACAGTCTATCTATGAAAATTCTAACTTTTCATGTCAGAAAACCTGGGTTGACCTACACACCGTGAAATATGGTCACTGGTTCAGCGAGGCATGCGCTTTCTTAGGACAGCCTACTTCCTGTGATTCTAGGTATGCGAGAAGTACATTGACTATAGTTCTTCATCTCTCAACTCTGCTTTCTTTTACTTAAAAGGTATCCCTTTTTCATAGGTCTAGATCCTACAGATCTAAATTTACCAGTCAAGAAAAAAAGCATGAGGAATTTTCTCTTGCAGAAGGTCTGACACAATGAGCTAGATTTCAGTGTAACTACATCCATTTACATCTGCTGGGAATTTGCCCTTAATTCACTGATATCTCAAAAATATTTTTTATGTCTCCATGTTAAAGCATTAGATAGATTATTAGATTTAATTAAATTAAATGTATTAGATAAATTATACTGGTTTACCAAACCCTTGTTTAAAGAAAATTAGTTTCAACTCTTGAATTGGCCAGGCTAACATAAATGTCTTGGTTAACTTTTGTTACAAATAATTTCAAAAGCATTTAGTTAAGCTAACAAGGTTCCTTGGGTGAATTTGATATCTTTTATTAGACCAACCCAAATAGTTGGAGAATAGTTATTAAGCAAGCTTTCGGGTTCAAAAACCCTTCGTCAGGCTAAGGAAGTTTCAGCAGTTGGTGTGTGCTCTTCCTGGATGGAATGAAAAGTAAGGAAGGCAGCGGCTGGGCTAGGGAGTCAGTTGCCAGGCAAATTATAGTGTGTCCAAAATCCAATGTCTATATTCAGTCCATGATCTCTAGTATCCAGGAGGTTGATGAAATGGAGTTCATAGGCTCGTCTCTGGGAAGTGTTGTGTAAGTTTCCCTTAGTTTAGTTAAGCTAAACACTGTTAACAACACTATCTCTTGCCTTTGCGTTGTTCGGAAAAATAATTCTTGAGCGTTGCACTTAGCAACCTGTCCTTGGCTCTTGGCTCCCCCTGGGCCCTCCCCTCTGCGAGACTGTGCCAAGTTCTTTTCATTCGTTTTGCAGGGGCTCCAGACCCCCCTCTTGGTTCTTATGTCTGTGGCATAGTGTGTCTTCTAAATTAGCAAACTCTCCACCTCCTTCTCTCTGCCGGTTTATCCCTAGCCAACCAGGGAGCCTCTAGATGGGAACTCCTCCCCTTAAGAAGGCAGGGCTACATCTCTCTTTCCTAAGCCTGTTAGCTGAACTTCTCTAGTTTCATGTATGCAACTATTAAAAAAATATCAGTCGAGCTTGCTCAGCAGATTATAAAGAGCTATTTACAAAATGCAGATATCTTTCAGTCCACTCAGTGCTTTTCTATTGATGTGACTGAAGGTTTCAGCTGATTTTTTCTTTCCCAGTACACCCAGGAGTTTTGCAGCAGGAGAAACAACCACCACGGGGAGTACAATACTGTAAGTCACCAGGACTGGTTTTTGTCTTTTTGGAAGGGGTGGGCATTCAGAAAGCTCAGATTCATCTTGCTCACCAGTATGTTTTTCTAGTGCAGAAAGTAAGAGATGAGTTGAGGCTTTTATTTCCGTCAGTGGCACCACTGCATTCCCCTACAAGGTGCGGTGAGAGCACGGTGCCTGTTTTAGAACAGGAATCTGAATGAATGATGCAATCCTAGAGAGGGGAAGCATCATCAGAGGAGGCAAACATTTCCCAGGGGGCCGGAGGGCTCATGTGCTTATGTTATATCACTTGGCCCCCTCTCTTCCTTCTCACCCATTTTTAGACGTCTTTAAAGACGTTTGCACTTATGTATGACTGTGAAATGTCAACCAATAATTGTAAATGATCCCTCCCTTTATTCTCGATGTAATAGGTTGTTTACACTGCTGCCTTTAAAACTTCAACAGGTTGAAGTAGACCTAGTAGCAACACTGTCCCTGGATTTTCTGGTTCTCATAGACTGAAATATTTAATTAACCTCCAAACACTGCAGAATTGGGCATTTAATGTAAAAACTATAATAATATACTATAGCCCCTGCTACCTACTAGCATCATGAAATATGTTTCACAACATCCTTGTGAAATTTAATTTAATTCACTGTGGGGACAAATACAACTCCCACAAAAGGCAACGGAAAGACCCCCATTAACTACAGTTGGAATAGGGTCAGACTCACAATATTTAATCCAGTTAATTTCACATATTGAAGCAAAACTGGGGTTCAGTTTCTGCCACCTGAATATGGCTCTTACGTAACATTTCAGGACTGATTCCACTCTAATTTACACTGGTGTAAATCACTAATCCAGTAAAGTTCCACCAGGATAAATTCAGTGGAAAGAGATTAAAAGTAGTCATTTTATGCAGTCCATTACTATCAATTAAGTGCTTTCAGTCTCGTTTCATTAAAACCGGGGCGAGAGTAGAAAACAGTTTATAATGTGTTATGCATCCTTAAATGATCTTTTACAAAGAGGTATTTTAGTCACTGTTTCATCAAGGTTGATGAAAAATGTCATTTTTTATGACAATAACTGACAATAACAAAGTGAAAATGTGAGTGTGGAAAGCGTGCTTCTGCACACTGACACAGGATAAGACATAACGTGAGACTATGTGGAGT
>NW_005842618.1:779270-802204 GCF_000455745.1 Alligator sinensis | reverse complement strand
AGTGCTTCTGAAAACTGACACATGATAAGACATAAAGTGAGACTATGTGGAGAGTTGCAGATCTCACTAGCCAAATCAATGACATGTTGGTCGAAATAAACACAGCCACAAAATTATATGGCTTCTAAACATCATTGTCATTTTTCACTTGGAGTTGTATTTTTCGTATTTTGCAGGTGTTACTGTTTTTAATCATGTAAAAGGAGCTCTTCCTTGAAGAGCCAGCGAAGCTGAAGTAATTCACTTATTTTCTTCAAGCACATGGCTTTGCATAACTGCTAGTCTTAATCCTCTGGCTCCAGCCCTCTCTGTTATGAAACACAACCCATTTATAAATTGCCAGGGCTTTCTTCTGGATGGCCCAATGAACACACTCCCTAATCCAGATATAGAAAGGTTTTGTTTTGGGAAAATATGTTTCCCTCCCCCACCTTTTTCTCATACTTAACATTTCCTTTTTCTCCTCTCTTTTCTCCATCTCTAGCTTTCCTTATCTCCACCGCTGCTCCTTTTTGCTCACATTTCTCATTCTCTGCTCCCTTACTCTCTTCTCTTGTCTTCTTTGATTTCCTTTTCCCTTTACTTTTCCTCTTTCACATTTTCTACGTTTCATCTTACAATAAATAACCTTTTTCCATTTATGTATCAAACATGTTACACTGAGTCTTTCCAGAGCTGAAATAACATAATAGGACACCTTTCCTCTTTCCTGATGACAAGTGGTAGGGAAGTGGCATGACTCCTCAGTTTGGGTTATCTATGTATTCCACATGAAGATAATACTAATTAATCTTGGTTATGGAGATTTTGTTCCTGATCAGCACGCACAACCTCAATGCATCTACATTTCTATATTCTTTTTAGCTGAAAACAACTAATCTTTTTCAGATTAAGAAGAATGCACAACAACCTGGGTCCTGGGCCCTTGGGCTAAGTACAGACATTAAAAAAGCCTGAGCCTGAATTGATTCAATCTTTGCAGGTCAGTCTAACCTGTGTGGGCTGAACCAATTTGCAAGTGAATAGATACCGTATTCACTTTTGGTTTCAGAAATGCAGGCATGTGCCTGCAGTGGCTCAGGCTAGAAGCTGGGGGGCACTGGAGTGAGCTCTTGGCTGCAGGGAAGCTGTGCTGACAAGGGGCATGGCCAGGCCTGGGCAGGCTGAGTATGATTGGGGAGGTGTTTAAACCCCAACCCTGGCCTGCAGGGACCCCAGCTGGGGTGTGCCTGGAGGGGGAAGCAGCCCTTGCCAGGAATTTCCCACCCCTCCCCTCCCCGCTAGAACAGCAGGGGATGTGGCCAGCCCCAGCAGCAGCATGAAGCTAGCAGAGATGGGGTTTAATTCTCCCCTCCATCCCGTCCCACTGATGGGACCTGAGCTGGAGTTTGCATGACCGGGGCAGAGCAGCCCATGTCACGGTTTCCTCCCCCTCACTGCTGCAGTGGCAGAGGCAGGGGTGTGGTCAGATGCCAGCTGGCATGGCCCCCTGAAGTGAAGGGGACAGGGAGGGGGTTTGTTCCCCCTTCCTTTCCCTCTCCCCCTGGGGGACCGCAGCCGGGGTCTGCCAGCGCCTCTACCATTGGGCCCCAGGCCAGGCAAACCCCGGCTGGGTTTCCCCAGGGGATGGAGGGAGGAATCCCAACTACCAGTTAAGTCTGATACTGCATTCAACCAGGTTTATCTCAAACTGGTTTCAGCTATTTTGAAACTGGTTTATGTGCACTGGACTTCTGTTCTGTTACAGGTTTAAATCAGTTTCTGATCACTTAAACCAGTTAATGTGTAACTTCTGTCCCTAGCCTTGGCATCAAGTCAGACACCTCAGCATCTTCTCCTGGACAGTTTGATAGTTTTCTACTCTTTTCCCACATCCTTTTGAGGTTTTCCATGCAGAAGAGTTTTTATAAAACTTCCAGGTGTTTATGCTCATCTGTTCCCAGACAACACCTCATGTGGGTAACCAGTCCAGCAAGTCCTTCTTTGTGCAGGTTGGGTTTATAATCCCACAAGTATAGGAAATCAATCTTAGGAAATTGCGATTATAGAAGAATAAGAAGAGGGCCCAACTCTATCTACTTACTTCTTTGTCTGCATGTCCCCCATAAATATTAATGCTCTATTTTAACAATAATTTAACTGATAGAGCATGGCCCACAAGCAAGTTTCCAAGCAGGTACTGCAAAATCACTGGGTGAGTTGGGTCCAGTGGTGTTTGGGCATGGGAGGGAAGAAGCAACTCACTCTTTTTTGGTGATGTTGATATTCTACTGCTAACTGTGCATTCCCAATCACAGGAATCCCAATCACAGATTTAGTTTAATCTCCAATCCACAATGAGGGCTGGGGAAATGGCTTAAGAGTTTGTGAAAGCAGTCCAGCCCCTTGAAATTAAATATCCTAACACAGCTGAGGGCAGCACCTAGAGTTTTGCAAGCAGGAGGTTGAAGGGGAAAGAGCTCACATTTAGCTCAAGTGCAGATGCATCTGCCCCCAGCCATGCCACAAAACTGTATCCTATTTACCGAAGAACCCCTCCAAATAGCACTCATCCCCTTTCCCCTCCTTTCTTCCTTTACTCCTGCAATATTAGCTTCCCGATGTTCCACAACTACATTTTTTGATCATCAGCCAAAAATGGCCAAAATATTCTTCAGGACTCAAATCCCAGATGTTATGAGCTGAAAGATGATTTTTCACTCATTTTGTTGTTCAGGAACTACAGCTTTTTTTTACGCACCAACTCCTGCATCTTCTAGTTTCTCCTGATTCTTCCATACCAACATGTCCTTTTGGGACACCTTATTCATGTTTCTGTGAAGCATAGCTTGAAAACACATTGGAAAAAATATTGCATGTAATAACGTGGTTTCATAGTTGGCATCTGTGGGGTTTTTTTCCTTACCCTATAAGTTTGCCCATCAAAATGGAATCGGCAGAAATGGTCCCACTGCTGCAAGAAAGATTCAGAAAAAGAAATCCTAGAATGAATCAGAATAAGATGGGCACCCATAATTAGAGTTTCCATTGAACCCACTTTTTTCAGAATAGGTAAGATTTGTGGAAGCGTATCTTTAAATATATTTTAGACTATATCGTGCAGTCATCACATGGCAGTGTCCTGTCACTGTATGATAATATTGCATCATTATGTGGTGATGTTGCAATGCAACCTCAGATTGCTAACATGCAATGTGATACTTTTGCATAATGATAGATCAATGCTGGAACATCATGACGCAAATGTCATGCTAATGACATCTGGCCAGTAGGACAAATCTTTAATATTGGCAACTATACCCAGGTCTGAATGTTTTGTGGACTTCATGGTTTCGTAGTAGACTGGAAACATTTTAACAGCATGCTACTCCAAAAATGTCAGTGCATTATTATTTTTTTAATTCTGTTATGCAATCACATTAGAGCATATGGTGTTCCAGCCATGCCCTGAAGTCAAAGGCCCCTTATCTGGCACAGCAAAACTTTCCAGCGCAAGCATGACCAGACAGCTCTGGAGTCAGTATAGTTGAGGCTGATAACGAGTAAACTTGCAATTTAGTCACACATCCACCCACTGGCAGGTTTTAGCTTAGTACCAAGCTATAGATTGTACAAAGAAGTTTTTGTTTTATGCTTATGGCTCTTTCATAGTGCCAGGTTTCTTTTATGTTCCATTCTCAGATAATATGATTATTTTATATATTATTTACACAGACCCATAAACATAGGTTGTGTTTCACAAAAAACTTTATGAGACAGGGTCTTTGCCCCAAAATAGTTTAAGGATCTGTTTTAAAAGAGAAAGAAATAGATACCCTCTGGAAAGTAGGCCATTGTAGGGTCTTTTACCATCTATGTACAGTTGAATACATGGGAAGCAGACAAATCTACATACAGCTTAGTGGGAAGAAAATAAAAGATGAAGCTGGATAGCATCATGCAAAGTGACAAAACATTTCTCCTGAAACAAAAAAGAAGAGGGAACCTGCTACTTGGTTAATTATATGTAGAGATACGCAGAAAATAGCATAGGTGATTAAACCAAACCAGCCAAATAAATTCCAGCAGCAATCTGGAAATGCACTTTGTAGAAAGTCATAGCACTGAGTCTCTTTCCTATATAAAGACAGGTTGCTAAATTACACATTAGATTTGCTTATGAAGAGAAAAGCATGGGATGCTTAGGGTGAGGACAGGAAAATATTCTTATGTTTTTAATAGCCATTTATAAACATTGTGTTTCTGATTTGCAGAACAAGATATACTCTGCACAGCCAAGTGAACAGATACAAAAGGAAAGAAAACATTGTTTTAGTAGTAATTCTGCATCTTCCCTCTGATTTAGCTGAGTTACACTTTCCTATTGTTAAATTTAGTACTCTTGGAAAAATCGCTATGTCATGATATTGTTATATCTTGATGCATTAAATCAAATTAACCAAAACTTGCCAATTAGGAATCAGTAGGATTTAGAAAAGGTTTAGGCTTTCATGTAAATGGTAAGGATATCAACAGTTCCATTGACCAGGATATAATAAGGGATCTAAACCCTTGTGGTGCAGAGTATAAATCAACCAATATAAACCTTAAGCGGATTAGACAGAAAGTTCTACCATGAGCAGGGTAATTCTTGATTGACTATGATGGGGTTTCTTGTACTGTCCTCTGAATCATGGGTCTTATCCTAAGTCTCTTTTACAAATCTTTTGTATGTAGTCATATTCCTTCAGACCTGTGAGGTTGAGATGAAATATAGAGTCACAAACCCAGCCCTCCGTTGTAGTTGGGATTCCAATGGCTGGTTCTATAGAAGCCAGAGCTACAACCTTGATCTCTGGCTGAATGTCAGTGGGCAGCTGTTGCAGAGAGCAAATCAGGAACTAAGCCAAATCTCAATTGCTCACCTCCAACCTTGAATGCAGACTGGACATCTGCAGGCGGCCACAGAAGACAGCAAATCAGCAACTAAGCCAAATCCCCACCACTGCCCACTTCTGTTTATAAAGGCTGGCTGCATAGCTCTGTTCCCTGTCAGCTGCAGGTGACAGATCAGTTGCCTAGATGGCTCAAAACAGAGTACAGTGTAGTGACTCACAGAGGGAACTTATCCTCTCTTACAGTAGAAAGATTCCTAAAAGGATGGCCTCCCTCATGGAGATAAAGGAAATCTTCTGCAATGCAGATGCAGTGTGCTTTGATGTGGATAGTACAGTCATCAAAGAAGAAGGCATTGATGAACTGGCAAAGTTCTGTGGAGTTGGGGATGCTGTGGCAGAAATGTAAGCATACTTCTTTTGCTATTAATTTCAGAATTATTGTAGTCGGGAATAAAAAAGGACCAGATTTACTCCTGGACTATGCACGTATTTCAAGGATGAATTTAGCCTGGTGTTTTGTTTGTGATTGCGATAGTTCAAAGAAGATTATCATTCTAATAAATAGTATTAATGAATATCAGAATAATTTACATTTTGGAGATACGCAGTCCAATCCAAAGATTATCGAAGCCAGTGAGAATCCTTCAGTTAACTTCATTCAGTTTTTTGGATCAGGCCCCAAGGGCTGTTTAAACTCTGCGAAGCAGTAGTACACCTTGGTTCATCTTTTTGGAGGAAAAACAAGTCTTTGGCAATTTTGGGGGGTCTAAGAGGGATAACATTGGAGTCTAAACCTCCACATAAAACTTTGAGGAAGATTTGAGAACTGGATCTAAAATTTTCAGCTCAGACTTGTCTCTGATTGTAAGCATTTAGCAGCAATTTCTAAATATTGTGCAAACTTCTCAGCTCATCAGGCTATGCTGCATTGAAATGTCCAGATAACATAATCTAGAACTAATAAATTCATGAGTAATTCCCAGGTATTTCACTTCAACTAATAATCCTTATGAGTTGAAGTGAAACTCATATCTCCTAGCTACTTATCTCCTAGCTACTATAATTGACTTTCATGATTTGGATCACTAATTAGGACCCGCAGAGCAATGGGAGGTTCTGTGACATTCAAAGCAGCTTTAACGGCACGACTAGGACTTATACGCCCTTCTTGGGAACAAGTACAAAAATTAATATCGGATCATCCACCCCATCTAACACCAGGAATAAGGTAAGATGAACTTTAAATGAACTAATTAAAAAGCCTTCCAAAACCAAAGAAGGTCTGAGCTCATAGAAGTCAACTGAATAAGACCACCTGAGGATCTGGCACAGAATATTTTCCTGATTGATTTATATATCATATATGAAGTTCCCTTGTCAGACCAGGCCTCTCTTGGTTTGCTATCTGGTACCATGTAAACCAGTACAGCCTGTTCTATGGTCGGGTTGCCAGAGACTAAACCAGTACTCCCATTGGGTGAGGACAGCGTGTAGACACCCAGCAGGACTAAAAACAAGGCCTGTCAAAGGGCAGATGAGCTCCTTGTGAGCCAATGACCATCCATACCTAGAGAGGAGATGGGTGCCTCCAGGTCACTCTGCCCAAAGAATCAGCAATGATGCAAAGCAGATCAACTAACCTAGGAGGGTTATTACAGCATCTAAGGTGCCCCGATGGTAACAGCAGCCTTGGGACTAACTTGACTTGATATGAAGTTTGTATTTGAATGTTACAGTGGGCTGAGTTAATTTCAGATGGACAGGTATCCATTTCAGAAAAAAGCCATCATGGTTAGTGTTAATGGGCATCCATGTTGACAGACATCTATGCTGTAACATCTAGAAGTGATTCTTCTAGGTAAGGTGTGTGGCATGTTAATGGGGAAACTTGCATTGTTGTTGCCCTAGGCATGTGTTTTCTGGAGGTGGTGTTCATGTCCAGTCCTTTGAAGGGCTCTTGGCACTCAAATCTCAGGATTGGGCCCATGTAGAGGCTGCCATTCTTCAATGCTAACATCACTGAATATTTTAAGAATGTATATTTATGCATTTATAGACGTGTATACTTATATATTTGGATCACTCCCCTCCCCCCCTGCAAAATGCATTTTTGCGCTTTGCAGGGGGGTGAGGGAGTTTAATTAAATGACCCTTGAAGTCTCTTTCAACCCTATGATTCTGTGGTCCCGTAATCCAGGAGTTGGCAACCATAGGCCCACAAGCCAGAACTGGCCTATGGAGCCATTGGATCCAGCATGTGGATGTGGGGCTTTGGTGATGGGGTAGGACTGGCTGCAGGCATTCTCCCCGTGCTGCTGTGGGGAGAAGCACCAAGTGAGGGCAGCGGTGGCTACTTGGCCTGCAGCTGCAAAAGGTTGCCTACCATTGCAGTAACCTATTTTAAATTAAAATTTGTATTTTTGTCAAAAATCAGTAAATGACTGAAAATAGATACTTTATTATAAAACTGTCCTCCAGTCCACAGATCTAGTAAGGCTCTAATACTCTTAATACATAAACATTGTTTTTAGAAGATGTTGCATCTGCATTTTCCTTCTTGAGCTGAAACACATTTTCATCTCTGTGAGGATATTGCTGGCTGTGATTACAAACAGTACATTGTTTCTTGTTTGGAATCACATGATCCTTCTCTTTTCACTCCCTCTTTTCTTGGTTTTCTTTGTACAGCTTCTCTGCTTTAAAATCTGTGACTTCTGTATGGATTTCAGCATTGCTGCTGTGGCTACTAGCTCTGCTCCTTTGCTTTTTTTCCATTTGGTGGTCTTTTACCCAGAGGCCAGAATCTGCAAGATGTTAGATCTCAAGAACTGGATCTGAAATTCTTACACCTCTGCTTCTGTTTCTGCTGAGTCCTTTCCTATAGTTACCATCTTTTTCTATAGATGGTGTCCAGCAATAGAATCTGTGAACCCACTAGACAAACTAGTGCATTACACAAATTTCAGCACATTTCCTGTGTAGCCTGGGGCCTCACTGCCTCCTAAAATTCAAGCTGATGCTGCATTGTTGATTTCTTTTTGCTGATCTTGCCCCTATATCAAGTATTTTTGGGCTGGATCAGTTTAATTTATTCAGGGAGATTGACATAATCAGGAAAATGCAAACAAACAGTTCTCTGATCCAACTGTTTCTCTGAGCAATTATTTGCTAGTCCGTCTCTCACCATGATATAGTTTTGTACAGCTCTTTTCACGCAGAGTCTATGCACAAGTTTGCAGAAGAGAATGGGAAAGTATAAGACAGCACTACGGCATGGAATTGAAATGCTGCACACATCCTGACTAAGCAGGGATAACGTAAAATGTAGGCAGCTTTGTTCATGAACAGTTGCCTCTCTTCTGTTCCTTGATCCTGATAGAAATTCACATTGGTGGTTTTTCTCTTTTCTTTTAAGGGAGCTGGTAAGCAGGCTTCATCAGCGAGGTGTCCAGGTTTTCTTAATATCCGGAGGGTTCCAGAGCATTGTCGAGCATGTTGCTTCGCAGTTAAACATTCCAACAGCAAATGTGTTTGCCAATAGGCTGAAGTTTTACTTTAATGGTAAGAGTCCACTGGTATCTTCTTTTTCAATTTATTAGTGTCATCTTTTCAGTTCAGCCTGAAGTAGGATAGTGAGCGACCTACCATAGATTAAAATTGAAGGAAAAATTAACATATTGAAACATGGTTATTTCTTATCTGTGGACTGAGTTTGATTGTTCACAGGCCAGATACTAATTACTGAGTTTCCACATTGCAAATACTGTCACTTCAAGTAGCACAGTACCTCTCATAAGACTTAGCAGAGCAGCCTAAGAAGGAATGTGGAAAGTAAACTGCCCAGTCTTCCATAGGAGCAGGTAGAGTTAGGGGCCACTGGTGCATTTACAGACATTTTAAAAGTTATAATAATATAAGAAATAGTAAACACTATAAATACAATTATTTTGGGTTACATTAGGCTGCTCAGCTAGAGTCCAGGCTGTGTCCTAATGGTGTAGTCTCAGTGCCAGTTCATGCTCAGCACCTGGAAGGGAGACTGTGAATGCAAAAACACAAGGGTTCAAATCACTTTCCAGACAAATTAAATATAGCTGAATCAGAAGGTGTAGCTTTCGATGTGACAGCACAGTATGACAAGCTACAGAAAAAAGCATTGGGAGATATTCTGATAATGGTATTTGGTTCAGTTTATTATGTGTCTAGAATAACAAATCAAGCAGTTTTAAAATAATTTTTAAACCATGGGATCTGTCAAGAAAAAGAAATATTAAAGGTGTATAACTCAGCAGTTTGAGCTCAAAGAATCATGTTCTCTTATTCTTTTTCTGTGGCTTAGTAAAATGCCATTTCAAAGTTTCAAGATTTTGTCCTATTAATGACATAGCTTTAGGGACAAATTATTTTTTCAGTGGTTTTGGGGTAAATCCAGAGAAACTGTAGTGAGTGAAGTGGACTTGACCTCAGTGGAATTGTTGTAGTTTTTATATCAGTGTACCTAAGCGGAATTGTGCTTAGCTAATTTTCTTCTTACTCATACTATGTTTACATCACATACTTGAACAGAATCACTTCTGATTGATATCAGCGTAATTGAGACTAGAATCTGGCCCACTATATTTATAAATTTGTGAGGTATTTTTTGCATTGGTCCTAGCTATAAGGTTTATAAGCCAAATCCTGTAGTTCTGAACACAATCTTAACTTCCATTTAATTCAGTGGGAGTTGTGTGTGCATGAAGCTATCATGTTCGGGGCCACATTAGTTATTTCCTGATGAAAAGGTAATAGAAAATGTATGAATCTCTTTTGATTATTAAAAAGTTCACTAGTGTCATTCCTTGATACAGTTTTCCATAACTCACTGAAGCAACTGCAAATCCTAGTGTCTAATACCTTTTCCCAATATGTTTTCAGGAGAATATGCAGGGTTTGATGAGACACAACCAACAGCTGAATCGGGTGGGAAAGGAAAGGTTATTGCTCATCTGAAGGAACAGTTTAACTTTAAGAATGTAGTTATGATTGGAGACGGAGCGACAGATATGGAAGCGTGTCCCCCTGCTGTAAGTACTAAAGAACTGGTGTTCTGCCTTAAAAAATTCTTTTTTAAAGCAACAAGAAGCCACCGATTTGAATATTTTACTTTGCTTAAGGATGATTTTTAATATTCCTAGTTGTTTCTTAACCTGAAACAGCACTATGAGAATTGTTTGCCTTTTACTACTGCCAGTATCTCTAGGTTGAGAATGTTTTCCTCTTACAATTGAGATTTTATCAAGCACAGCACGTGCATACCAGATTGTATACCTAGTCAGAAAGTAGTAATAAAGCCATATTTATTGTCAAAGCAGCACTATGATTTCACCTTTCAGTGTTAGCATCAAGGTGGTTCAGCCCACACAACTTAAAGTGCTAAGATACCAACCTTAATGACTAATCTGTGGTGCTTAGGAAGCATGCTCCAACACCTTTCTGGTGTACACATTGCCTGACCTGTCTCTCTGCCTCGAGGGGCAATCATCTCTTTTGCATCAGTGGTAGTTTTCCAAGGGGATGAAGCAACAGTAACACAGTTGCAAATATGGTAGCTCTCACAAAATAGAAATAATCTAAAAACTAACTGAAGATTAAGGTTCTTCAAAATAAAATGGCATACTCTGGGAGGTAGGGGTCTAAATCCATTCCATCTTTATAATCTAGTATCTTCCTATAATACCAATGCTTGTTCTGCTAGGATAGTGGAACACATACCTTAATGAGAACCAGAGTGTGGGTGTATGTGTGTGTGATCGATAAGTTCTATAAAATCAGCATGGCTATACAAGGAGAGTGCACGGGGATTCTGTTACAGGTTTCCCTTGATTTATGTGGGTTCTTTATATGCAAATTCACTCTTATGCAATGAGCATATTTAGACCTATAATTTGTTATATGCGAGGTAAATTCACTCTTATGCAATGAGCATAGATGCTCCCCTGCCCAAGCAGGTAGTTCTGTGGGGGGAGGGGAAAGGGCTGTGGCCCCACTCACCCCAGTCGTGGCTGCAGCGGCCCTGGGAGCAGCCGACACCAGCTGCCTGTACCAGGGCACAGCGCAGCTCAGGAGCAGAGGTGAGTGGGGACAGGCAGAGCACGGTGGAGCCCAGTGGCTGCAGGCAGCTGGCGCTGACTGTTCCTGGGGCCGCTGCAGCCAGGGCTGAGGTGAGTGCTGCTCTGTTCCCTCTGCTTTGCTGCCTTGTGCAGCCCCAGTAGCGGCACCCCTTCCCTTGTCTCAGCCTCACTTCCCCCTTCCTCATGGTCTTAGGAACCTATTCCTATTTCTTACATTGTAAAGTGGGTTCGCTTTATGCAAATTCGATTTATGCGCCATTCTCTGGGAACACATGTACAGCATAAATTGAGGGAAACCTGTACTTTCTAAAACTAACAGCACAGGTGCCTGGACAGCAAGCAAGTGCATTGCCAGTACCAGCAGTTTAATATTTGTTTAGGGCTTATATCTAAGGATAAAAGCAAGCAGTGGAAATTTACACATTGCACCTTCAGTGTACTAGATTTTCTGGGATCTAGAAATGATGATTGTTCTTGGTTAATCATTTGAGCCATCGGTTAAAGTTTGATTTTGGTATCTATCAAATGAGATAAACAGAGCTAAAATAAATAGCATAGATATAATTTTGGGATGTGAATGCCTTCTTGCTTATTAAGAGTACAAGGTTGTGAAATATTTTTCAGGAGGATCGCATATTGCAGTAACAACCTTGATAACAGAAGGTGTTAGAGGATGGCCCTGCTCTCACTGGTCAGTGGCAAAACTCCCATTAAACTTCAGTGGTGCAAAATCAACCTTTAATGCACTCCATCCTGGTAATAAACATGAAAAGAAATCTGATTTTGGGGAGTAGAGAATTTTTTCTTGCTGTATTTTAGAAAATTATATTAAAAAAATGTAACTTATTTACATGAAAAGCCCCTTTTCTCATGTGGGCAGCTATGCTAATATATACCTATTAATTTCTGTTTTGCTAGGACTGTTTCATTGGATTTGGAGGAAATGTAATCAGGAAACAAGTAAAGGAGAAAGCCAAGTGGTACATTACTCACTTTGATGAACTGCTTAAAGAACTGGAAGAGCGATAAGTTATGCAGTAAACTAGTATATTTTATTAACAGTATTGTAGATTGATATAAACTATACAATTAAACATATTTTTGTTTGCAAAAGTGTGTACTGGATTTTTTATTTGTGAATGTGATGCTTTCAGGTGATGAGTCGGTACCTGGATGTTCCCACTCTCTCTTGAAGTAGCTATTGCACATGGTAACATTCCCAAATGCTACCCAAACATTTTATAATTAGAGTTTAAGGATATTTTTATTTGATAAAACTTTTTCAAGGTGGAAAAGTTATTTGGTTCCACTCACAAGCCTTTCCCACATGAAGACCTTAGTTAAGAGTGTATTGATAAGCTTGTAACACATCAACTTATTGGTCTCCAATTAACTTATACAACACATTTCTTCACATCATTAAAGGCTTGAGTCTAGTACCTTTTACTTGTCTGGAGTAGCACATTACTGTACAGGTGTTCATATGGCATAAATACTGACTATAGCCCAGAAACAGTACACGTATTTTTCTCAGGAGTCTCAAAACGGGATGAGGAAGGGGTTTGATATGAATGTCACTGTTTGATTAGAGCCAGGGTAATTAACCTTACCCTTTGGGGACCCTGAAAATCCATCAAAGGTAACATTTTCAAAATGCCTTAATGACTTTGCTTAAGTCTTGTTTTCAGAAGAGACGTAGGCATTTAGAAGCCTAAGTCCTATTAACTTTCAGTGCAGGCTTTTAGCAAAGCTATAGAAGGCAATAAGTAGTGTTTACCATTACTTAATTCCATTTAATATTTTTGGTAGGTGTAGACAGAACTTTCTTTTCTTTTAGTTCTAACAAAATAAGAGCTGTTAAAATGCTGAGGAAGTGAAAAGGTTAAAAAGCCAATGCACAAACCTTTTGAGACACTGGACACTGAAACACACAGATGAATACTAGATATACTGCAGCTGTCATATGATGTATTGATTGTACTTGCTCACAGGATGGACCTTGAACTATAGTCATTAAACAAAACAAGAAGCCTAACAAGTAGGTTAGGGAAACACCTATTGAGTAGAAGGCATTTCTCTAACCCGTATGAAGCTAGTTCAAAAGAAATTGAGAATATATTTTGGAGCATCAGGCATAGATTCATTACTGTCAAAGATCTGCTTGGGGTATGACAGGGAAGGAAAGGAGGTGATGTCTTGATTGTGGTCTGATCAGTAGTATAACCAGTTGGGTGAGCAGGGCACCATCCCTGAGTGCCAACTCGAGAGGGGGCATGTTTGGAAGCTGGGACCACTGCCTCTGCCATCAGTCCCAAGGCCTCTGGGTTTGATCTGCACTAGCTAAAATGCTGCCAGTTGGCTCTGGTCCCTTAAGGGACCAAATGCCAGTTGCAAATTAGTCATGCACAAGTGCCCTTTGTTCTCTCACACCTCCAGGGCACTGTCTGTTGCATGCCTCTGCACTTATGCTGGCTTTACATCAGCTAAGAAAGAACTCTTGCTGCTGATGGAATTCTCTGCTGGCTTGAGTGGTTTAAAGGAGCCAGGTCAGGATGGAGAACCTTGTTCCATCTCTTTGATGTTGCACTGATGAGGATTGTAAAATGAGGACTTTGTGGAGACAGTGATGCTGCAGTCAGCTGGAAAGCTGTTTTGGAATATGAAAAATAAGCAGGGACAATTTGCTGGAAAGCATAGTCCAGTCTCAAAATCCCAGAAGAGGCTTGACACAATTATTGTGCAGTGTGTAGGTAGTTTAAAGGGGGCTGTTGCAAGACAGATTCCAAGATTGAACCTCACTGTGCAACGGCTGGACTATGGTGAATACTTCTTAGTTCTTGTAAGTACTTTTCATCCATAGACCTCTAAGTGCTTTACAAATTAAGTAAGTATCACTATTCTGGTTTAAGAGATAGGTAAGAGGCACACAGAGGAAAGGCAACTGGCCCAGTAAGATCCAGGAGGCCACAGGGTCTCCCAAGGCCCAGTCTGCTGTTCTAGTGATTAGATAACAAGGCCTCTCACTATTTGTTGGCAATCATACTAGAAGTTCAGCAGAATGGTGTAAAGAACAGGAATGTATTATTTTCTGTAAATAGTTCCAAAAGGCTACATGAAAACCAGTCTGGACAGGAGTTTCATATATTCAGTTTTATTTATTGTAGAAATAAAGGGTATATCCATTTTTTGCCTGCTTAATTCAGTATTTATTTCACACCAAAAAGAATAACCAAATGCATCAGCTGATTTAGTAAAAAAAAATTCCCTCTGAACAGACCTTATTAGGGAGGGCAAGGTCAGCTCAGCTTAATAAATGTGCAAGTATGCTCTAGCAGCAGGCAATGGGGCAGGCTGTTCACACTAGAACCCTTCAGGTCCTATTTAAGACAGTCTCCTTTAAATTCTTCTTGAGAAAAATCTCAGCAAGTTCCAAAAATGGCATGTGTACAAAAAGGCTTGTGTGGGCAGGAGTGCTTGAGTAGGGCAAGAGTAAGCCATTCTATGCAGCTCTCCTATGGTTCCCTGACATGACAGAGATTTTGTTACAACCTTCTCTTGAACTAAGATATTGTTACAATAATTTAATGATCAGTGCGTTAGTTCTGGGATATGCTTTATTTTTAAGCGTAAGTAGCCCTTAAGTCAGAATGATATGCATATACATAAGAAGACTATGCAGTATTGAGACCGTAGTATAGATCTTAAATTTATCTCTATATGCATCTGTCAGGGTGGCAGAAAGTGGCAATATGGCATTGTGCCCATTATTTCACAAGAGTTCCTTGGCTGTGATTAGTTTGAAAATTGATGCCCTTTTTCACCTGGCAAGGACTGAGATGCACTTCTCCCCAGGTGGAATCAGAAATTGGTATTTAGTGTAGTTAGCAGGTAACCTGTCTCCTCCCCACTGACCTCTTTCTACTGCAAAACACCCAGCAAAGAGAGGCAGTGAAAGAGTGAGCAAGGCCAGTTGCATGAGGAAAGGTTCCATACTACAGCTAAGGTACCAGGCTAACTGTACACAGACTTCATTACAAAAGAGCAGAAGAAAGTTTCAGAAAATGTTTCAGGGGGTGAAATAATTGGGCAGATAATCATGTGACCATAAAACACCACCGAGAAGCCAAAACAAAATTAAGATTTATGGATGACAGGTTAAGTTTACTACTGTTACAGTCTATTTAACATAAGCAAGGCAATAACATTTTAAGATGTATATTCAGAATGAATGAGAAGATTCATTAAAAGCACAGATGTAGCCTCATTAGGAGAGCTAGTCATAGTTTAGGTCTCAAGAAAAAACCCTTTGCACTGTCATCAGACAAGGTTCTTTAGACCAACACGGCTACTACCCACACCCCTGTTACAGATTGAATTCAAACATGGATTACTGAATGTCCTTTCAGGGATTGTTCCTGCTTCCCAGATTACCAGAAATTGGCACTGGCAATGATTGTTACACATAAAATGACCAATGTTGTGTCACTAACTGATGACACATCATTAACTGGTAGAAGAGAATTTGCCTGAGAAGTTAACAGAGGAAAAGCAGCATGGACTTCAAAGTAGCGAAGGGAAGGATTCAAGCACAGAAACAAAACCCCAAAACCTTAGTTTATATATGCAAGGCAAGGTTCTTTGATTAAATGTGATATCTTTTATTAGAACAACTGAGTAGTTGGAAAAAAGTTATTGGCAAGCTTTTGGGCACAGCCACCCTTCTTCAGGCATAGGGAATATAGTTCATATATATTAGTTCATATATTGCATTCTTTTAAAGATCAGATTTTCATCTAAAATAAATTTATACCTACTTATCTCTCTGATTACAACAACAGAACAGTTTGGAAGCTCACAACTACTTAGAAGCCATGTTCATGGTATATTACAGTAGTGCTAATTGTGAATAAAGAAGACCGATGAGAATTGTTCCACATGCTGGAACACTTTTAGAATCATCCTCAGGCTTCTTTATTCAAAAAAAAAAAAAAAAGAAACTTCTTGTATTTCAAACAGAAGTTTTGCCTGATAGGACTCATTTCTTAGTGAGTGTGACAGTAGATAAACTAAGTGAATTGCACCATTGGTAACTCACAATACATCTTATTACATAAAAAAAAGAAGATAAAATAAAAGACAACTGTTCTCTGCCCTATCACATCAAAGTTGCAGGTAAAAAATGGTAGTTGCATAACTGGATCTAAAGAGAGAGTGACAGTAGGAGATACTAGAATAATTATTTAACAAAGAGTAACTATGACTGATGTTGTTTATTCTTTCGTTTTGCAGTCAAGTTAATCTGGCACAAGTACTTCTACTTGAGAGAGGCATGCTATTGGAATGAAACAAGGATGCTGTAGTAGGCAAAGGATGAAGACAGAGGTATGGCAGCTTACAGAGCTCCCTTGTACACAATGCCATGCTCAAATCTGCATTGTTTGTCCCCAGCTTTCCTGGGCGCTGGATATTTTTCAGTAATTAAAAGCAAAAATAAGACACACAATATACCTGGTAGAACTGTATGGTTCTTTTATAACAAGGCCAATTCTAGCCCAACAAATTAGCATATCCAATTTCAGTATCAGGTTTACAAACAGATTTCTGAATCCTATGTGGAGCTCTACTGGATCTACATGGGGCAGGGGATCCTAAACACTTCTCATTTCCATATGCCAACACCAAATACTTTTGCAATGAAATCTCTTATTTGGAGGTTGTTTGTAAACTAAGTATCAGCTCAAAGCAGGTCTTTGTGGAAGTTATAAGCATATTAGGACAATGTTAGTCATGCAAACTGTAATGCTGTGAAATATTTATTTCTATTTTTCATAACAAACACTATACAGGATGAATGAAGACATAAGCTTCCAAGAATATGTGAAAATTAAAAGAATTTTATTGACTGATATGTTTTTGCAGAAAACTCATTGAAATGTACAAATTGGACATTCAGTATTTGATTTGTATATACTGTATATTACACTGATTCTTAAACCACTTTGAATAAAGAGAATATTATTTTCACTTACATAATGTTCACATCATTACATTTACTGAAAATATTGGTATGTCCTAGTCTAAAAGAGAAATCAGGATAGAACTGGACATGATACATTGCTTTATGCCAATCCTACCGACAACATGCATCAGCTTCACACATCATTTCCAAAATACCTAGTGTATAATTAGTGAAACATCTGATCAAGCATATGTCTGAAGTCATGACTGCTTATTAAATAAAACCCCTTTTCTTAGACCTCTGTTATTTTTGGAAATAAATACATTTAGCTACACTCGAGTGCTTGTAACGTTTTTACATCACTGTTCCTTATAAAGGATTGTTCCAACACTGTGGATCATAGAGCCCAAAGTCCAAAGAGTTGCTTAAATAAATTTACAGTTAGTTCCAGATATAATCACCTAGATGCCATTTCTTTCTGTCAGCTTCAAAGTCTTCTCAGAATGGAATCCACTATTGTTTGTACATTTATAAACTATCACCTGATCTTCAGTATCATTTCTGCAAGTACTTATTCTTTGATTGTAGATGAAAACATTTCAGTAATTCTATTGAATTGTACAATTTCAATATTCTCAGCTACTTTTTAGTTTAGAGTGGGTTACTGATTCTTTTCCCAATAAAACTCCTGCAATAGTGTAAGCAGCTAGCGGTATTTTGTTGGTTCAGAGCTTTGTCTGAGACATTATGTCCCTTGTTTCCAGGAACCAACCAACTTTGTTTTCACAATCTGCAGTTATTACAAACACAGTACACATTTTCCTTTGTACAAAAGCCATCTGAACTGTGACATTTTCCAGGATTACAATACAGCGTTAATTTAAAAGTTAAACCATGATAAATAACTCCCCCTTTGCTGCTGCTGAGACTTGGAAATTTTCTATACACCAAGTCGTATCAAGAACCGTAAAGCTCAACTTTAAGAGCCAGTTCCATAGATGAACTGGTGCATCTTTGAAAATTAAGCTTGAAACTATAATCCTACATTTATTTCCCTGGTAAATTTTTAAGTGCATCAAGTCCTTAGATTCTGAAGAAAAGAGGTCTCCTTTATAAGCTTAATACAGTACTTTCATATTTCTTACTATGATATACAATGTATACCATAAAATTAATTTAAGACAAATACTTGTCACTTGAATCTATGTAGGCACAGGTAAATCAATGACTTTACTGAAGTGGAGAGATCTTCAATGGTATCATGATTCTGGACTCCATTTCCTGAATAAGGGGCACTGAAAAAAGGAAACAGGTAGGACTCATTTACTAATAAAGATATTGTCATTATTCATGCACTTAACCTATACAGAGATTTGCTGATATCAAATTACACCAATCAGTTTAACAACCTATATCTAAAGAACAGTAGATTTGAGAGAAGCAACAGAGAAACAAGCTTATATAACTCTTCTCTTAATTTGCACTAGAGGGTTTCCAAGACAAATCTCTATCATTTTCCACCACAACTTAAGGTTATCTTACAGTTACAATTAGGACTGTGCGAAGCAGCTAGTATTCGCTTCAGATTCAGATGATTTGGGGGACAGTGATTTGATTTGGCGATTCAAATCACTGTCCACAATCGATTTGGCTGAATCTCCGAATCACCCAGGCCCATCCCCTGCTGCTCCCTACTGCCCCACATTGCGTAAGGGGCTTTACACGAGCCCCCCAGCCCCCTCCATGGCTTTCCTGCCGGACACAGCTCACGCAGCTCTGGCCCTTTAAGAAAAAAAAGCCCCCAGACTCTCTGCTCCTGCCGGCAGGGGGCAATTCCCACCACCCAGTACCACATGGGGGCCTCTGTATGAGCCCCGCAAGGCTGCTGCAGGAACAGAGAGTCCCAGGGCTTTTCTCGATCTTTTTTTTCCTTAAAGGGCCAGAGCTGGCCCAGGTGGGGCAGCCATGAGGGGGCTGGGGGAACAGGCAGGGGTCCCCCCTCCACCAGCCACCCCTCCCTCACCCCTAGTACTTACCAGCATGGAGTCTAGCTGCAGCTCCCTGGTGCAGCGGGCAGGGACTACCCAAATCAAAGTTCTCCAAATCTTTTCCAAAGATTCGGAGAGCTTTGAATCGATTTGGACCTTTTAATTGGTCCCCTGATTTGATTCGGATTTGGAGATTCCGACACCGAATCGGGCCGAATCTCCTCCAAATTGAATCACCACCTGAAGCTTCGCACAGCCCTAGTTACAATGCAGTATTTCCTTTGTGATCTATCCCATGAAACAAAATTTAAAGTATTTAACACAGCCCTTATATGCTAGATTGCTATGAAAGCTGTTTTGGATACCAAAATTCTGGTAGATCCTAGCTCCAAAGGAATTCATTCCTCTTCAAAGGAATGTATTTAACAGGGCTCCAGTATTTCATGAAATATTGTGGCTTGCTACAATGAAAATATAATGGGTTCATTTTAAGTTATGTTTCACTATTTACTGTGTATTTTTTCTGGATAGACAGATCTCTTCCTTTGATGCACGTTCTTTAATAAAAACATTTACTCCTGGTATAGTTCCTATAGCAAGTTAGTGACTTTCATAGCTTTGTGAAGTACAACCTCTCTTCCCTTATGCTAACAGCACTGACTAATACTCCAGGGACATGAAGTATTTACGATGACTGTGCAATTTACTGAAACAAATATTATGGCATCTCAGTCATAAAAAGTGTTTATTCCATTTCCCCCACCAATCTCCTTTGAATTCAGTTAGGCTGTTACCTGTATAATAGACTAGTTCATCCCAGCCATGTTTATGCCAGGCAGCATTCCTTATCTCTTCTCTGGTCAGAAGGTCCTTGTAAGCTACATGGAAGAAGTACATTCATAAAAGAAGGCTGATGTTTAGCTATGTAAAAATATTTCCTCTAAACTATTTTGACTGTACAGTTAACATGTTGCAGTTGTTGGTAAGAAAACAAAGACAGAACCCTCTCCTCCATACCAAGTGAAAAAAACATTTCAAATCCATTAGAAAAATGGAGGGGAGAGGGAAGGTAAAGACTGGCTCTGCAGCAAGCATGTGATTCTGTCTTATTCCAAGCACCTTGTTTTCCTGGACTAATTCAGCATTTGTGTTAAGAATCTGTTCAATATAGTGAGAAAGGAACGTGTGCAGCAGAACAGAGAAAGCCTACCCCAAAGATGATGAACCATGTATAACTGTCCAATTTGTGAGAAAAATCCTCCAACCGCCTCTTCACTGTCCTGCCGGAAACGAATTGCACGAGCCCTACAAGGGACAAGAAGAACCTTTACAAAGAGCAGACTGATACAGGTAACAAGTGATGATTGAAAGAAAAGGTGGAGTAGAATTCAGCCCATCTTAAGTATAAAACAGCACTTTTAGTAGAGAGTAGTGATTAAGAAGGAAAAAAAACCCTTCCAATTCCCAGCAACAAACAATTACAATATATCCTGTTAGAACATGTTAATTGGTTGCATGCTGATTACTGCCTTGTCTTCACCTCCAACTCTGGAGCCTATATGCAATTACCACTGTTACAGAGTAAAACAGCAGGACATTTTGATAAAGTTCCTTTTAAAATTGAATCCTCAAGTTTAGTCAGACTAGGAAGCTAAGCTATTTTGGCATTTATACGCATACACTTGTCTGCTCTGATGCACCGGAAATCCAGTGCGTTGGAGCAGACTGGATTAATTGAGTCTGCAGAACATGCAAACTGACGCACCCAGCTGGGCGTTGCATGTGTTTGTATAAATGGTGAAATGCGCATCAGAGCTAAGAAAATGGCGGCGGCGCACTTTGAAGCTAAAACACCTTCAATGCATTTTAGTTCAAAAGTGTGTCTCTGCCATTTTCTCAGTGCTGACGCACATTTCGCTATTTATACAAATGTATACGATGCAGCACCGGGCACTTTTAAAAGCACCCAGCACTGCAGCACATACGTGTACAAATGCCCTTTTACACTCCCACAGACCCATGGAGTTGTAAGTTACTGGGATGGAAAGTGCTTGTACACATGCATGTTTCTTAGCCAGTTCTCTCCCTTGGAGCCCCCATGTGAGTTTTAAAGATACATAAGAAATACCATCTTCAACATTTTCTAAAGTGGGCCTGCTGTTAACAAAGAAATGTGCCTGAACAAATATTTTCAAAATAAAAGTACAAAATCAAACTTGCTGGCAAATTACTGAAATTAAATGAATTACTCTGAGAAGGATTATGCTGTATAAATTGCAAAGCCTCATTTTATTTCAAAGTAATTATAAAGATTCACAAATCATTTAAACTTCTCTCATTAGAACTGCTTGGATTTAGTTAACCTAAGTGAAAGAAACTTACACCAGTTTTAAACAAGATAAAGTCAGGAGAACACACTGAAGCACACCGTCTTTAATACTTTTAACCTATATATTAAAATACAAATGTGATGTTCAATAGGATTTTGAAAACACCTTTATTTTAAAAAGCTAGAAAAGCTAAGATTTGGGGCCATTTAATAGCTGCCAACATGTAGCGTTGCAAGTGTTGCACACTTGTCAGACCACCTAGAAGCCAGTTTGTGCACTGGCTAATGGCCTCCGAGTTTGGTTCTGGTGATTTTAAAGAACAGGACAACAGACAGTCACCTGACAGATCAGAGCAGAGATTCTGCGATACGCAGACTGATTCACTGGCTTGTACACTAACTTTTGTCACACGGCCCACTTTGGCTTTATTTTTTTTTTTTTTAAACAATGCATTATACACATGGGACCCATCTGCACTGCAAACTTCTTGTGCCAGCAGTAGCACACATATACATGTGCAGAACTAGAAACAGCATAGCCAGGTTTGCACAGTGTCATCAGTGGTCTTTCAATAGTGAAAATTATCCCACTCTGTAGCACTGAGCAAATGCAACTACACTATTACTTGTAGCACAGAGCAACACAGTGTGCTTGTGAGTGTTGCTGCCTTGCATGTTAAGTCTGTGGTGTTGACACAGCGACATCATTGAGAGATAAGTGTAACAGAGATGTACAGAACATTTTATAGCAGTCTATTTTAAATATGTCTGAGTTATAACAAACCTGAACATTCTGTAATGATATATTTCGGGCATGTTGAAGAAAAGTTTTCAGGACACAGAGACATCATATGAAAAATCGGTTGTTATGGTCATTTTTTACACGAGTCTATTAGATTTGACCATACTACCACAACCAATATGGGCACGATTTGTAAAGAAGTAGAGTTGGCAGAGATGGACAAATGAATAGCATGACATTCTTTGCAACAGATAATGGCAGCTGCATAAGACAGCCAATGTTAACAGTTCCAATGTGCACAACAAATGTGATGGCATCCTGTCTAAAAATATTTACCCTTCCAAAAGCATAAGCTTGGTCTCATTGAATCAATAACAAAATTCCCATTAGTTTCAATGGCATAGGTTCAGAGTTAGATTACAGAACACAAGAGGATGATGTACACTTACCAGTAGTTGCCCCATTCAATCATCGTTCCAGGCTAAAAGCAAAAAAAGGGAAAATTAAGTGCTGGAACCGTCTTGCTGGAACACTTTTGAACATGGGGAGAGAGAAACAACAAAGAAAAGAGAAAGGGGATGAAAAGATTTCCTCCATATTTCATACACTGACAATGACATGCCAGCTGCTTATCTAAGCACTAGATTCCATCTCATGTATCAGCATAGGGAATGAGAGGGCTCTTAAGAGTTCAGAAATGGCCCTAAAAGACTCTGCTGTTCAAAAGGATGATTTCAAGAATGTGGGGTGATGTGCACCAAGGCAGGAATGTGTGCAACAGTGAGTCAAGAAGATAATTCTTCAGGCTTGAAAGTCCTTGCTAGCCTCTCCAGTTTCCTCTCTTGTCTGCTGGCATTATTACAGATTCCCAGCAGCACTTTATTCAGAAGTATGCCTCTTGCATGACTTTTCTATTCATGAACCTG